>NC_069499.1:889512625-889800125 GCF_027579735.1 Bombina bombina | reverse complement strand
TTTGTTTTTTTTTAATTTAGAATTTTTCTGTCGTTCAGCTGCCCCCACTCAATACCCCCTCCCCCTCCCAGATCCTTTGATCGTTATTTTTTCCCCCCTCTCCCTCCTTCCCATTCAATTACATTGGTGGCAGTGGTTGCTGCGCGCACGCACGCTCACGGCACCCGGTGTGCACATTGCACTTACAGGAACCGGATCGCATCGATGTGTAAAAAAAAATGGTATTGCAGGATGCCTCAATATCGAGGCAATACCATAAAAGTGGCTGGAAGAGATCAGGATCGCTTCCAATGCTTGAAACCCCAGAGGACGTGCCAGGTACGTCCTTGGTCACGAAGGGTATTTATTTGTAGGACGTTCCTGGCACGTCCTCGGTCGTGAAGGGTTTAAAGTGGCAGTCTAGTCCAAAATAAACTTTCATGATTCAGATAGGGCATGTAATTTAAAAAAAACTTTCCAATTTACTTTTATCACCAATTTTACTTTGTTCACTTGGTATTCTTAGTTGAAAGCTAAACCTAGGAGGTTCATATGCTAATTTCTTAGACCTTGACGGCCGCCTCTTATATGAATGCATTTTGACAGCTTTTCACCACTAGAGATTGTAAGTGCATGTGTTTCATATAGCTAACACTGTGCTCACGCATGTAGAGTTACCTAGGAGTCAGCACCGATTGGTTAAAATGCAAGTCTGTCAAAAGAACTGAAATAAGGGGGCAGTTTGCAGAGGCTTAGATACAAGGTAATCAAAGAAATAATAAGTATATTACTATAGCGGTTTTGGTTATGCAAATTTAGGGAATGTGTAATAAAGGGATTATCTTTCTTTTTAAAACAATAAAAATTCTGGTGTTGACTGTCCCTTTAAAGGGACATAATACTCATACAGTATGCTAAATCACTTGAAACTGATGCAGGAAAATATCACCTGAGCATCTCTATGTAAAAAAGTTAAATATTTTACCTCACAACTTCCTCTGCTTAGCAGAGTAAGTTCTGTGTAAAAAGTTACTGCCTAGCTGCAGGTAAAAAAAAAAGGAATAAATGAATGCTCAATCCCTTGTCTGTCCCGGGACAGGCATACTGATTTGCTGCTTAAAGTCCTTTGCAATGGGGTGTGAATACTTAGGACATTTTGAGGTAAAATATATTTCTTTTTTACATAGAGATGGTCAGGTGATATTTTCTAGTCCGCTTTTTACAGCTATGCTGCATCACTTTCAAGTATTTAAAAATTTGGGTATCATGGCCCTTTAAGAAAATTTGATAATAGAAGTAAATTGGAAAGTTGTTGAAAATTGTATGTTCTATTTGAATTACCTTCAAAATATGTGATTTTGTGTCCCTTTAACCTCATCACTACTTCTGTTGTATTAAGTTTGTATTGTGTTTATGAGTGATTTTATGGTTAGAGAAAATGTATTTTCCCGTGCAAGCAGCCTACTATTTTAAACAGCATCTCAAGATAAATTTGTTTCACCATTGACTAGTATAAAAGCTTTCATTGTATTGCTGGCCATGGTGCTGGAGAAACCAATGTCATTTGTGAAAATAAAGGAGTATAGACATATATATCTGTCCAAACAATGGGAAACAAAAGAAATGTGCTGAAAGAGAACAGGTAAAATAATGAAATATCAGATAAGATTTTTGCTATCTATAAATGATGCTGTTTTGTATTCATGATATATTACCTTTAAACCCCTTATCTTCTTTTAACCCATTACAAAAGATAAATGAAGCCTCAGCATGATATGTCTTGTACAGAAGGATCTGTGAATGGGCACCACTTCTGTCACATGGTACAAGATTACTTACATTCCAAGATGGCAGTGCCCAGTGTGAATATGTACAACTTCGCTAACCAGCACTTTTGATGGGTTAAAATAAAAGATTAGCTTTGAAGATAGCTGCAGGCACAGAAAAAAAAATACAATAGCGGGGGAATAATAATCCTGCAACTGTAGTTGAACACAGTAGTTTAAAGTCCCTTTTAATTAGAATAATATTCTGTCCCAGGCTGCCAACAAAGGTCTTTCAAAGTACATTCTAATACAGTTTTGACAATTTAAAGATTCAGTTTCAACCAGCCACCAAAACCCAAACATCCTCTCTAGCCTAACAGCCACTGCCTTCACCTTTTCTTACGCAGGGGCAGTACTGGTTACAAAAACCTATGTAAACAAGGTTTAGATTAAAGGGACAATCTAGCCAAAATTAAACTTTCATGATTCAGACAGGGCATGCAATTTTAAACAACTTTCCAATTTACTTTTATCATCAAATTTGCTTTGTTCTCTTGGTATTCTTTGTTGAAAGCTAAATCTAGGTTGGCTCATATGCTAATTTCTAAGCCCTTGAAGGCCGTCTCTTATCTGAAAGCATTTGACAGGTTTTCACAGCTAGAGGGCGTTAGTTAATGTGTGCCATATATATAACATTGTGCTCACACCCGTGGAGGGCACTGAATGGCTAAAGTGCAAGTCTGTCAAAAGAACTCAAATAATGGGGCAGTCTGCATAGGCTTAGATACAAGGTAATCACAGAGGTAAAAAGTGTATTGATATAACTGTGTTGGTTATGCAAAGATGGGGAATGGGTAATAAAGGGATTATCTATTTTCTCTTGTAAAGGTGTATCCAGTCCTCGGGTTCATCCATTACTTGTGGGATATTCTCCTTCCCAACAGGAAGCTGCAAGAGGACACCCACAGCAGAGCTGTCTATATAGCTCCTCCCCTAACTGCCACCCCCAGTCATTCTCTTGCAGCTCTCGTCAAGAAAGGAAGTATCAAGAGAGATGTGGTGACTTAGTGTAGTTTTTACCTTCAATCAAAAGTTTGTTATTTTTAAACGGTACAGGCGTTGTACTGTTTTTACTCTTAGGCAGAAATTGGAAGAAGACTTCTGCCTGGAGGTTTGATGATCTTAGTGGTTTGTAACTAAGGTCCATTGCTGTTCTCACACATAACTGAAGAGTATGGAAAGAAAACTTCAGTTGGGGGGACGGTCTGCAGATTGCCTGCTTTGAGGTATGTTCAGTATATTTTTTTCTAGAGAGATAAGGTCTAGAAAATGCTGACAGTGCCTTGTATATTTAAGGTAAGCCTGATACAGTGATTTAACAACAACTAGGATCATGCTTGCAAAAAGGGATAATATTCATGTTAATACCTATATTACTTAGTGTAAAAACGTTTGCATGATTTATAAATAAAAACGTTTTCTCCAACATAGGTGTGTCCGGTCCACGGCGTCATCCTTACTTGTGGGATATTCTCTTCCCCAACAGGAAATGGCAAAGAGCCCAGCAAAGCTGGTCACATGATCCCTCCTAGGCTCCGCCTACCCCAGTCATTCTCTTTGCCGTTGTACAGGCAACATCTCCACGGAGATGGCTTAGAGTTTTTTAGTGTTTAACTGTAGTTTTTCATTATTCAATCAAGAGTTTGTTATTTTCAAATAGTGCTGGTACGTACTATTTACTCAGAAACAGAAAAGAGATGAAGAATTCTGTTTGTATGAGGAAAATGATTTTAGCAACCGTAACTAAAATCCATGGCTGTTCCACACAGGACTGTTGAGAGCATTAACTTCAGTTGGGGGAACAGTTTGCAGTCCTTGCTGCTTGAGGTATGACACATTCTAACAAGACGATGTAATGCTGGAAGCTGTCATTTTCCCTATGGGATCCGGTAAGCCATGTTTATTACGATTGTAAATAAGGGCTTCACAAGGGCTTATTTAGACTGTAGACATTTTTTGGGCTAAATCGATTGATATTAACACTTATTTAGCCTTGAGGAATCATTTATTCTGGGTATTTTGATATAATAATATCGGCAGGCACTGTTTTAGACACCTTATTCTTTAGGGGCTTTCCCAAAGCATAGGCAGAGTCTCATTTTCGCGCCGGTGTTGCGCACTTGTTTTTGAGAGGCATGGCATGCAGTCGCATGTGAGAGGAGCTCTGATACTTATAAAAGACTTCTGAAGGCATCATTTGGTATCGTATTCCCCTTGGGTTTGGTTGGGTCTCAGCAAAGCAGATACCAGGGACTGTAAAGGGGTTAAAGCTTAAAACGGCTCCGGTTCCGTTATTTTAAGGGTTAAAGCTTCCAAATTTGGTGTGCAATATTTTCAAGGCTTTAAGACACTGTGGTGAAAGTTTGGTGAATTTTGAACAATTCCTTCATGTTTTTTCGCAATTGCAGTAATAAAGTGTGTTCAGTTTAAAATTTAAAGTGACAGTAACGGTTTTATTTCAAAACGTTTTTTTGTACTTTCTTATCAAGTTTATGCCTGTTTAACATGTCTGAACTACCAGATAGACTGTGTTCTGAATGTGGGGAAGCCAGAATTCCTATTCATTTAAATAAATGTGATTTATGTGATAATGACAATGATGCCCAAGATGATTCCTCAAATGAGGGGAGTAAGCATGGTACTGCATCATTCCCTCCTTCGTCTACACGAGTCTTGCCCACTCAGGAGGCCCCTAGTACATCTAGCGCGCCAATACTCCTTACTATGCAACAATTAACGGCTGTAATGGATAATTCTGTCAAAAACATTTTAGCCAAAATGAACCCTTGTCAGCGTAAGCGTGGATGCTCTGTTTTAGTTACTGAAGAGCATGACGACGCTGATATTAATATCTCTGAAGGGCCCCTAACCCAATCTGAGGGGGCCAGGGAGGTTTTGTCTGAGGGAGAAATTACTGATTCAGGGAATATTTCTCAGCAGGCTGAATCTGATGTGATTACTTTTAAATTTAAATTGGAACATCTCCGCATTTTGCTTAAGGAGGTATTATCCACTCTGGATGATTGTGAAAATTTGGTCATCCCAGAGAAACTATGTAAAATGGACAAGTTCCTAGAGGTGCCGGGGCTCCCAGAAGCTTTTCCTATACCCAAGCGGGTGGCGGACATTGTTAATAAAGAATGGGAAAGGCCCGGTATTCCTTTCGTCCCTCCCCCCATATTTAAAAAATTGTTTCCTATGGTCGACCCCAGAAAGGACTTATGGCAGTCAGTCCCCAAGGTCGAGGGAGCGGTTTCTACTTTAAACAAACGCACCACTATTCCAATAGAGGATAGTTGTGCTTTCAAAGATCCTATGGATAAAAAATTAGAAGGTTTGCTTAAAAAGATGTTTGTTCAGCAGGGTTACCTTCTACAACCCATTTCATGCATTGTCCCTGTCACTACAGCCGCATATTTCTGGTTTGATGAACTGATTAAGGTGCTCGATAGTGACTCGCCTCCTTATGAGGAGATTATGGACAGAGTCAATGCTCTCAAATTGGCTAATTCTTTCACTCTAGACGCCTCTTTGCAATTGGCTAAGTTAGCGGCTAAGAATTCTGGGTTTGCTATTGTGGCGCGCAGAGCGCTTTGGTTGAAATCTTGGTCGGCTGATGCGTCTTCCAAGAACAAGCTACTAAACATTCCTTTCAAGGGGAAAACGCTGTTTGGTCCTGACTTGAAAGAGATTATCTCTGATATCACTGGGGGTAAGGGCCATGCCCTTCCTCAGGATCGGCCTTTCAAGGCAAAAAATAGACCTAATTTTCGTCCCTTTCGTAAAAACGGACCAGCCCAAGACCAATCCTAGATCTCAAGATCTTAAACAAATTTCTCAAGGTCCCATCTTTCAAGATGGAAACCATTCGAACTATCCTTCCTTCCATCCAGGAAGGTCAATTCATGACCACGGTGGATTTAAAGGATGCGTATCTACATATTCCTATCCACAAGGAACATCATCGGTTCCTAAGGTTTGCATTCCTGGACAAACATTACCAGTTCGTGGCGCTTCCTTTCGGATTAGCCACTGCTCCAAGGATTTTCACAAAGGTACTAGGGTCCCTTCTAGCTGTGCTAAGACCAAGGGGCATTGCAGTAGTACCTTACCTGGACGACATTCTGATTCAAGCGTCGTCCCTCCCTCGAGCAAAGGCTCACACGGACATCGTCCTGGCCTTTCTCAGATCGCACGGCTGGAAAGTGAACGTGGAAAAGAGTTCTCTATCCCCGTCAACAAGGGTTCCCTTCTTGGGAACAATTATAGACTCCTCAGAAATGAGGATTTTTCTAACAGAGGCCAGAAAGACAAAGCTCCTGGACTCTTGTCGAATACTTCATTCCGTTCCTCTTCCTTCCGTAGCTCAGTGCATGGAAGTGATCGGGTTGATGGTAGCGGCAATGGACATAGTTCCTTTTGCGCGCATTCATCTAAGACCGTTACAACTGTGCATGCTCAGTCAGTGGAATGGGGACTATACAGACTTGTCTCCAAAGATACAAGTAAATCAGAGGACCAGAGACTCACTCCGTTGGTGGCTGTCCCTGGACAACCTGTCACGAGGGATGACATTCCACAGACCAGAGTGGGTCATTGTCACGACCGACGCCAGTCTGATGGGCTGGGGCGCGGTCTGGGGATCCCTGAAAGCTCAGGGTCTTTGGTCTCGGGAAGAATCTCTTCTACCGATAAATATTCTGGAACTGAGAGCGATATTCAATGCTCTCAAGGCTTGGCCTCAGCTAGCGAGGACCAAGTTCATACGGTTTCAATCAGACAACATGACGACTGTTGCGTACATCAACCATCAGGGGGGAACAAGGAGTTCCCTAGCGATGGAAGAAGTGACCAAGATCATTCTATGGGCGGAGTCTCACTCCTGCCATCTGTCTGCTATCCACATCCCGGGAGTGGAAAATTGGGAAGCGGATTTTCTGAGTCGTCAGACATTGCATCCGGGGGAGTGGGAACTCCATCCGGAAATCTTTGCCCAAGTCACTCAACTTTGGGGCATTCCAGACATGGATCTGATGGCCTCTCGTCAGAACTTCAAAGTTCCTTGCTACGGGTCCAGATCCAGGGATCCCAAGGCGGCTCTAGTGGATGCACTAGTAGCACCTTGGACCTTCAAACTAGCTTATGTGTTCCCGCCGTTTCCTCTCATCCCCAGGCTGGTAGCCAGGATCAATCAGGAGAGGGCGTCGGTGATCTTGATAGCTCCTGCGTGGCCACGCAGGACTTGGTATGCAGATCTGGTGAATATGTCATCGGCTCCACCTTGGAAGCTACCTTTGAGACGAGACCTTCTTGTTCAGGGTCCGTTCGAACATCCGAATCTGGTTTCACTCCAGCTGACTGCTTGGAGATTGAACGCTTGATTTTATCGAAGCGAGGTTTCTCAGATTCTGTTATCGATACTCTTGTTCAGGCCAGAAAGCCTGTAACTAGAAAGATTTACCACAAAATTTGGAAAAAATATATCTGTTGGTGTGAATCTAAAGGATTCCCTTGGGACAAGGTTAAGATTCCTAGGATTCTATCCTTCCTTCAAGAAGGATTGGAAAAAGGATTATCGGCAAGTTCCCTGAAGGGACAGATTTCTGCCTTGTCGGTGTTACTTCACAAAAAACTGGCAGCTGTGCCAGATGTTCAAGCCTTTGTTCAGGCTCTGGTTAGAATCAAGCCTGTTTACAAACCTTTGACTCCTCCTTGGAGTCTCAATTTAGTTCTTTCAGTTCTTCAGGGGGTTCCGTTTGAACCCTTACATTCCGTTGATATTAAGTTATTATCTTGGAAAGTTTTGTTTTTAGTTGCAATTTCTTCTGCTAGAAGAGTTTCAGAATTATCTGCTCTGCAGTGTTCTCCTCCTTATCTGGTGTTCCATGCAGATAAGGTGGTTTTACGTACTAAACCTGGTTTTCTTCCAAAAGTTGTTTCTAACAAAAACATTAACCAGGAGATTATCGTACCTTCTCTGTGTCCGAAACCAGTTTCAAAGAAGGAACGCTTGTTGCACAATTTGGATGTTGTTCGCGCTTTAAAATTCTATTTAGATGCTACAAAGGATTTTAGACAAACATCTTCCCTGTTTGTTGTTTATTCAGGTAAAAGGAGAGGTCAAAAAGCAACTTCTACCTCTCTCTCTTTTTGGATTAAAAGCATCATCAGATTGGCTTACGAGACTGCCGGACGGCAGCCTCCCGAAAGAATCACGGCTCATTCCACTAGGGCTGTGGCTTCCACATGGGCCTTCAAGAACGAGGCTTCTGTTGATCAGATATGTAGGGCAGCGACTTGGTCTTCACTGCACACTTTTACCAAATTTTACAAGTTTGATACTTTTGCTTCTTCTGAGGCTATTTTTGGGAGAAAGGTTTTGCAAGCCGTGGTGCCTTCCATTTAGGTGACCTGATTTGCTCCCTCCCTTCATCCGTGTCCTAAAGCTTTGGTATTGGTTCCCACAAGTAAGGATGACGCCGTGGACCGGACACACCTATGTTGGAGAAAACAGAATTTATGTTTACCTGATAAATTTCTTTCTCCAACGGTGTGTCCGGTCCACGGCCCGCCCTGGTTTTTTAATCAGGTCTGATAATTTATTTTCTTTAACTACAGTCACCACGGTACCATATGGTTTCTCCTATGCTATTATTCCTCCTTAACGTCGGTCGAATGACTGGGGTAGGCGGAGCCTAGGAGGGATCATGTGACCAGCTTTGCTGGGCTCTTTGCCATTTCCTGTTGGGGAAGAGAATATCCCACAAGTAAGGATGACGCCGTGGACCGGACACACCGTTGGAGAAAGAAATTTATCAGGTAAACATAAATTCTGTTTTTTCTCTGAGGGTGATAAATCTTTATTTGGGGCCTAGTTTCCACATGGCTTGTTAGATTACTCCTAGGAGTACTTTTTTAAGGCCCTCTGACTTTGAGTGCATGGTGGGAGGGGCCTATTTTCATTTTCAGTCTGAGCATCCAGCTTCCCTGAAGGAGTCCTCTGGCTTATAGGACCTCTATAGAGGGTTTTGTTCCTGCAAAAATCGTTTTTAAGGGCAGGTAGGAGTCACAGCAGAGCTGTGGCAGTGTGTTTGACTGTTTCTTAACAGGTGTTTTTCTAATTCGTTTTTGGGCCTGAGGGGTTAATCATCCATTTGCAAGTGGGTGCAATGCTGCTTTAGTCCCTTATACGCACTGTAAAAATTTCGTAGAGTTTACTAATTTTTTTCACTGTTTTGCAGTTTATGTGGTAGTTTTTTTCTCTTAAAGGCACAGTACCGTTTTTTATGATTGCTTTTTTCACATTTATTAAAGTGTTTTCCAAGCTTGCTGGTCTCATTACTAGTCTGTTAAACATGTCTGACATAGAGGAAACTCCTTGTTCATTATGTTTAGAAGCCATTGTGGAACCCCCTCTTAGAATGTGTACCAAATGCACTGAGCTTTCTATAAGTTATAAAGACCATATTATGGCTTTTAAAGATTTATCACCTGAGGTTTCTGAGACTGACAAAAGGGAGGTTATGCCATCTAGCTCTCCCCACCTGTCAGAACCTATAACTCCCGCTCAAGGGACACCAAGTACACCTAGCGCGTCCAATGCGTTTACTTTACAAGACATGGCGGCAGTTATGAATCATACCCTCACAGAGGTATTGTCCAAACTGCCAGGGTTACAAGGAAAGCGAGACAGCTCTGGGGCTAGAACAAATACAGAGCTCTCTGACGCTTTAATAGCTATGTCTGATATACCCTAACAATGTGCAGAAGTTGAAGCAGGAGAGCTTCTATCTGTGGGTGACTTCTCTGATTCAGGGAAGGCGTTACTTCAGTCTGACTCTGAAATGCATTTAAATTTAAGCTTGAACACCTCCGCGTGTTGCTCAGGGAGGTTTTAGCGACTCTGGATGACTGTGACACCATTGTAGTCCCAGAGAAATTGTGTAAAATAGACAAATACTTTGCAGTGCCTGTTTACACTGATGTTTGTTTTTCCAATCCCTAAGAGGTTTTCAGAAATTATTACTAAGGAATGGGATAGACCAGGTTTGCCGTTCTCTCCCCCTCCTGCTTTTATGAAAATGTTTCCTATAGATGCCGCTATACAGGACTTGTGGCAGACGGTCCCTAAGGTGGAGGGAGCAGTCTCTACCCTAGCTAAGCGTACAACTATTCCTGTCGAGGACAGTTGTGCTTTCCTAGATCCTATGGATAAGAAATTAGAGGGTTTCCTTAAGAAAATCTTTATACAACAAGGTTTTATTCTCCAGCCTCTTGCATGCATAGCCCCAGTCACTGCTGCAGCGGCTTTCTGGTTCGAGTCTCTGGAGGAGGCTTTACAGGTAGAGACCCCGTTGGATGATATCCTTGACAGGCTTAAAGCTCTTAAGTTAGCCAATTCATTTATTTCTGACGCTGTTTTTCATTTAACCAAGCTAACGGCTAAAAATTCAGGTTTTGCCATTCAGGCACGTAGGGCCATATGGCTTAAATCCTGGTCAGCTGATGTCACTTCAAAGTCTAAACTTCTCAAGATCCCCTT
The DNA here is from genome assembly GCF_027579735.1 of Bombina bombina. Lineage (NCBI taxonomy): Eukaryota > Metazoa > Chordata > Amphibia > Anura > Bombinatoridae > Bombina > Bombina bombina. Next base: position 889,789,778 of record NC_069499.1, on the reverse strand, counting down.
CAAAGGGCAGACCCTATTTGGGCCTGGACTGAAGGAGATCATTTCTGATATTACTGGAGGAAAAGGCCACGCCCTTCCCCAGGATAGGTCCAACAAGTTAAGGACCAAACAGACTAATTTTCGTTCCTTTCGAAACTTCAAGAGTGGCACAGCTTCATCTTCTTCTTCTACAAAACAAGAGGGACATTTTGCCCAGTCCAAGCCAGTCTGGAGACCTAACCAGGCTTGGAACAAGGGGAAACAGGCCAAAAAGCCTGCTGCTGCCTCTAAGACAGCATGAAGGAGTAGCCCCCGATCCGGGACCGAATCTAGTGGGGGGCAGACTTTCTCTCTTCGCCCAGGCTTGGTCAAGAGACGTCCAGGATCCCTGGGCTCTGGAGATTGTTTTCCAGGGATATCTTCTGGATTTCAAAGCTTCATCTCCAAAGGGGAGATTTCATCTCTCACAATTATCTGCAAACCAGATAAAGAGAGAGGCATTCTTACATTGCGTTCAAGACCTACTAGTTATGGGATTGATCCACCCAGTTCCAAAGGAGGAACAGGGGCAGGGCTTCTATTCAAATCTGTTTATAGTTCCCAAGAAAGAGGGAACTTTCAGACCAATCTTGGATCTCAAGATCCTAAACAAATTTCTCAGGGTCCCATCCTTCAAGATGGAGACTATTCGAACCATCCTACCTATGATCCAGGAGGGTCAATATATGACTACCATGGATTTAAAGGATTCTTATCTACATATTCCAATACACAGGGATCATCATCAGTTTCTCAGGTTCGCCTTCCTAGACAGGCATTACCAGTTTGTCGCTCTTCCCTTCGGGTTAGCCACGGCACCAAAAATCTTTACAAAGGTTCTAGGGTCCCTTCTGGCGGTTCTAAGACCGCGGGGTATAGCAGTAGCCCCTTACCTAGACGACATCCTGATACAGGCATCAACTTTTCAAATCGTTTTCAAAACAGGTCCCATACGGACATTGTTCTGGCATTCCTAAGGTCTCACGGGTGGAAGGTGAACGAAGGAAAGAGTTCTCTCTCACCTCTCACAAGAGTTTCCTTCCTAGGAACTCTGATAGATTCAGTAGAAATGAAGATTTATCTGACAGAGGTCAGGTTGTCAAAACTTCTAACTCCCTGCCGTGCTCTTTATTCCATTTCTCGTTCGTCAGTGGCTCAGTGTATGGAGGTAATCGGATTAATGGTAGCGGCAATGGACATAGTTCCGTTTGCCCGCCTACATCTCAGACCACTGGAATGGGGATTACACAGATTTGTCCCCTCTACTAAATCTGCATCAAGAGACCAGGGATTCTCTTCTCTGGTGGCTATCTCGGGTCCATCTGTGCAAGGGAATGAGTTTCCGCAGGCCAGAATGGACTATAGTAACTGTGACAGACCCTTCGGTCAGAACTAAAAGAATTGACCGTGTGCAGCTTTTAGAAGCTGTTTTCTAAAAGACAGGTTTGCTGGCCTCAGCTATTGTGGGCTACAATTACGTTTAAGTGATAAACATTCCCATTGTTTAATCACCTCCAGAGAGCAGACGCCTAGGTGATAAGAAAAGCCAAATGTCTTGTGTTTAAATTGTTATCTGCTTGAATAATGTAATCCTATTGTGGCCTGTCAAAGGGCGTTGTCTCTCTAGCTAATGTACAACATTCTTTCAACCCCCATCTGGGGTTAGACCTGCATATATACTGGGCATATGGCCCTTAATAAATTCTGTTTTAAACCTGAAAACTGGCTGGGTTGTGAGTTGCTGATCCCAAATTCAGGACATTGTTCATCTGGTGTTAACCCTTGGTATCCTGTTGGTACCGTAACAGTAACGACAGATGCCAGCCTTCTGGGCTGGGGTGCAGTCTGGAACTCCCTGAAGACTCAGGGTTCGTGGACTCAGGAGGAGGCCCTCCTTCCTATAAACATTCTGGAACTAAGAGCGATATTCAATGCTCTTCAGGCTTGGCCTCAGCTAGCTGCGGTCAGGTTCATCAGATTTCAGTCGGACAACATCGCGACTGTAGCTTATATCAACCATCAGGGGGGAACAAGAAGCCCCCTGGCAATGTTGGAGGTTTCAAAGATAATTCTATGGGCAGAGGTTCACTCTTGCCATCTCTCAGCTATCCATATCCCAGGAGTAGAGAACTGGGAGGCGGATTTTCTAAGTCGGCAGACTTTTCATCCGGGGGAGTGGGAGCTCCATCCGGAGGTATTTGCCCAGTTGATCCAACATTGGGGCAAACCAGAACTGGATCTCATGGCGTCTCGTCAGAACGCCAAGCTTCCTTGTTACGGGTCCAGGTCCAGGGATCCCAAGGCAGCGCTGATAGATGCTCTAGCAGCGCCCTGGTCCTTCAGCCTGGCTTATGTGTTTCCACCATTTCCTCTGCTCCCTTGTCTGATTGCCAAGATCAAGCAGGAGAGAGCTTTGGTGATCTTGATAGCCCCGGACTTGGTATGCAGATCTGGTGGACATGTCATCCTTTCCACCATAGACTCTGCCGCTAAGGCAGGACCTTCTACTTCAAGGTCCCTTCAAACATCCAAATCTAATTTCTCTACGTCTGACTGCTTGGAGATTGAACGCTTGATTCTATTTTCCTAATCGGTCATTGATACCTTAATTCAGGCTCGAAAGCCTGTCACCAGGAAAATCTATCATAAGATATGGCGTAAATATCCTCATTGGTGTGAATCCAAGGGTTACTCATGGAGTAAGTTCAGGATTCCTAGGATATTCTCTTTTCTCCAAGAAGGATTGGAGAGGGTTTGTCAGCTAGTTCCTTAAAGGGACAGATTTCTGCTCTGTCTATTCTTTTGCACAAACGTCTGGCTGAGGTTCCAGAATTCAGGCTTTAGTTAGGATCAAGCCTGTGTTTAAACCTGTTGCTCCGCCATGGAGTTTAAATTTAGTTCTTAAAGTTCTTCAAGGGCTTCCGTTTGAACCTTTGCATTCCATAGATATTAGCTTTTATCTTGGAAAGTTCTGTTTTTAGTAGCTATCTCCTCGGCTCGAAGAGTTTTGGAGTTATCTGCTTTACAGTGTGATTCCCCTTATCTGATTTTCCATGCAGATAAGGTAGTGTTACGTACCAAACCTGGGTTTCTTCCTAAGGTGGTATCTAATAAGAATATCAATCAGGAGATTGTTGTTCCTTCACTATGTCCTAATCCTTCTTCAAAGAAGGAACGTCTATTACACAATCTTGATGTGGTTCGTGCTTTAAAGTTTTATTTACAAGCTACGAAGGATTTTCGTCAAACATCTGCTTTGTTTGTTGCATACTCTGGACAGAGGAGAGGCCAAAAGGCTTCGGCAACTTCTCTTTCTTTTTGGCTAAGAAGTATAATACGCTTAGCTTATGAGGCTGCTGGCCAGCAGCCTCCTGAAAGAATTACAGCTCATTCTACTAGAGCAGTAGCTTTTACATGGGCTTTTAAACATGAGGCCTCTGTTGAACAGATTTGTAAGGCGGCGACTTGGTCTTCGCTTCATACCTTTTCTAAATTCTATAAATTTGATACTTTTGCTTCTTCGGAGGCTATTTTTGGGAGAAAGGTCTTACAGGCAGTGGTGCCTTCCGTTTAAGTTCCTGCCTTGTCCCTCCCTTCATCCGTGTCCTAAAGCTTTGGTATTGGTATCCCACAAGTAATGGATGAACCCGTGGACTGGATAAACCTTTACAAGAGAAAACAAAATTTATGCTTGCCTGATAAATTTATTTCTCTTGTAGTGTATCCAGTCCACGGCCCGCCCTGTCATTTTAAGGCAGGTGTTTTTTATTTTTAAACTACAGTCACCACTGCACCCTATAGTTTCTCCTTTTTTTCTTGCTTGTCTTCGGTCGAATGACTGGGGGTGGCAGTTAGGGGAGGAGCTATATAGACAGCTCTGCTGTGGGTGTCCTCTTGCAGCTTCCTGTTGGGAAGGAGAATATCCCACACGTAATGGATGAACCCGTGGACTGGATACACCACAAGAGAAATAAATTTATCAGGTAAGCATAAATTTTGTTTTTTTAAACAATAAAAATTCTCGAGTAAACTGTCCCTTTAAGCTTAGTCCATAATAACTAGAGATAAAGCAATATAAAATATTTTATTATGCATAGTAAACATTTCCAGTATACTTTTTTGGTAGTTTTTCCTGTGATTTAGTGCACACTTACATAGCATAACGCTGCTACATATCTGTCCCTAATTGGCCTCACCAGAGGTGATCAGATAACATACTGCAGAACAATGCAAGTGTAGTGTACAAACTTACAGTAGCAGGCCTTGTCTTCTCCAATAACAAGCCCAAAACCGAAGGGTATGCACTTTGGGATGTTTGATCCTAATTTTTTATTTTTGTACACTCACCTGGAACACTTCTGATTTAATCCATTCACTAGTATTTGTTAAAAATGATTCTGTCATTTTAACTATTTATTTTTCCCTTTTGTCCTTGTATAATAGGTGTGAATATTGAGTAATGTAAGCAAAGTCATTTTACTTTCAAGGTTTTGTATCCCTTAAAGGGACATACAAATGCAAAATGAAAATTCTGTAATGTATTAGATCATAATGGTGTATCCACCAATCTCCAGATAGCTCCCAGTAGTACATAGCTGCTCCTGAGCCTAAACAAAGAATACCAAGAGTACTAAATAAATTTGATAATAGAAGTAAATTGAAAAGTCTCTATCTGAATCATGAAAGTGTATGTGTGATGTTCATCCTACTTTAAGAACCAAAAGTTAATAAATATAACATTTTCTAGTTAGACCAGGGCTCATAAGCGTGTGTACAATTTAATATTTCAATAGCATTAGGTGAATGTTTGACACAGTCTAGCCAAAATTGAAATTGGCATAAATTTATTTTACTTGTTAAAGGGATATTAAATGCTATATAAATGCAAAATAGAATGATGCATTCGAACAAAAGATCAGTCTGAGAATAACATGTAGATGTATTTTTTTTAAAATTTCATTAGCTGCTTTAAATATTGACATAAGCGTAAAGTTTTAGTGTCTATAAAACAATGGGAGCTGCCATGTTGTAACTTAGGTTACCTTCTCTGCTATAGCCAATTAGTGTCAGTTATACATAGGTCACTAGAGTGAGCAGCCAATGGCTGTGTGGGATCTAACAGTGTTTTGCACTTCCGTTTTTAACAGGAACTGAAAAGCTTTCAAATTCAGAATATAATTACTGGAAAGAGGGACAAATAAATAATACTTTTTTTTTTTATATGTACATTTTATATTTTATATTACCATCTCAAAGTGTTTAATGTTCCCATAATAGAATTATTTTTGCAATACTCACACTGGCAAAAATGCTTCTAGTAAAAGCCATTGCTTTTGAGTGTAACATAAGTGCTGCAAATCTATTTCTAATGGTTTGTCTAGCTGTTGTGATTTCTTCCTCGTACTGATGTCTTGTTAGCTTTTCTGACACAAAAGGGGATAATTATCTTTGTAAGCTGCACAGATGACTCCTGCCTCATTCACATCCTCACCCACCCCCTGTATGATTCATTGTGTGTGTACTACAGGTATCGGGTTCTGAAGGTGTGTTCATGGTATTGATACCGTACACCACCCCTTGTTTTTTTTCCCTATCCATGTGGATGAATCACGTCATTCAATTCCAATAAAAGATACAACAATTAATCCCTGCCTATTGACATAATAAAAGCAGACAGGACACACACAAACATGTATTCAGGTTGCTCAAACAAGGGACGTTTTATAAACAGAATATCAAACGTTTCAGAGATCTTTCAGATCTGTCACACTGAGCACTTGATACGCACGTTTCCTTCACTGTTATGTACATGATTTTATTATATCACTGATCTCAATTATTACATATCTTGTATGTGACTGTATCTCAGTCCTGGGTCCCTCTCACTTAAAGGGACAGTCTACACTAAAATTGTTATTGTTTAAAAAGATAGATAATGCCATCACTATCCATTCCCCAGCTTTGCACAACCAACATTGCTAGATTAATATACTTTATAACATTAAAACCTCTAAATGTCTGCCTGTTTCAAAGGCTCTATAGACAACCTCTTAATCACATGCTTTTGTATTTCACAACAGGAGAGTGATAGTTCATGTGGGCCATAATCTCAATTGGGAGGGTGGTAGGCTCTACAGTAATAATGTAGAAGCACTATTCGTTGATGCAAAGAATAATTATTCAACAGAGTGCTAAGGACAAATACGGTGAGAGTATTCAAGAGCATACAATTTCCTGGACTTCTGGGACTGCGAGGTCTAGACTGGGCAAAGGAGACTTGTGGGGTGAGTCATTACTGTTGGGTTAAAGTGGGTTGTGGTGGCATCTAAGCAGTCATTGTTTTTACTTTGGAAAATGGGACATTTGCACTGAAGGGAAAGTTTCTGGTGGGACAGAGCTCCCAAATTGTAACAATTCCATAACTATACATTAGGTTTGCCAGGTGTCCAGTATTTAACTAGACAGTTCAGTTGTCTAGTAAAATCTTAACAAAAATACTACACACTTAAAGGGTCACTAAACCCAAAATCTTTCTTTCATGATTCAGGTAGAGAATACAAATTTAAACAAGATTACAATTTACTTCTATTATTTATTTTGCTTCATTTTTTAGATATCCTTAGTTGAAGAAAAAGCAATGCACATGGGTGAGCAAATCACACTTCTATGTGCAGCAACCAATCAGCAGCTACTGAGCATATCTAGATATGCTTTTCAGCAAAGAATATCAAGAGAATAAAACAAATCAGATAATAGAAGTAAATTAGAAAGATGTTTAAAATTGCATTCTCTTTCTAAATCATGAAAGAAAAAATGTGGGTTTCAAATGTACATAGATGAATTACATCTTTGAATAGAAACATATTTGCAATATACATGTATTGGCAAAAATGCTTATAGTAAAAGTTATCACCGTTTTTTTTCTCTCTGCACGTGCATGTGAAACATAGCTAGATATTGTCACTGCACCCACATTTTAAATAATACAGCTGCTCAGATCATCAGTGGGGCTTGTATCATGTCAGCAATTAACAAATTGAGTCATTACCAGATGGTTCAAGTACCTTAGGCTCTCTGAGCAAGTGCTGTGTTTAAAATGCTGGTGCACGGTGCATACTTGCATACACTTTTGAAACAGCTGTAGCTTTTATTAGAAGCATTTTTTTTAATGCATGTATATTACAAAAATGCTTCTGTTCAATACCGAAATGCACTCATGTGGTTTCCATGATATACTGTGTTGAAGAGAAACCTAGGTAGGCATCTGGAGCTCTACATGGCAGGAAATAGTTCTGACATCTAGTGCTCTTGCAAATGGATAACATTCTTGCAAAGCTGTCAAATAGTGATCCAGAAATGTCCCAGCTCCTAAGCATATGTCCAGTGGCGTCACTTTTTATTGAAATTCAAAGAAATACAATTTAGAGATGCATAGATATTTTTATTAGAGGGGCCAGCATTTGTGAACATTAGTGGGACTGGGGAAGTTGTAGACACTTCATTTTTTTTGCCCCTTGAGCCAGCGCTGCAATTTCCACAAATAGTTTTCTCGGCTGCTTTTGCTTGTTTGTACTTTGCTCCTCCCCTGCCCAATTTCACTATGAATGTTGTGGGCATGCCGTGGGGCTTGCAAAGTTGCGCTGCTAGCCTAAACCTGCCTGCCTATCTGTGCTCACTGCTCAGTGACATGTGGAGCAGTGGAGTCACTCACTGCTGTGCTGTCTCTCTAAACGGGAACTGGGAAATCATGAGGGGGATGCCTGGCACCTGACCAAGTGTTTTTGTGTGTGTGTGTGTGTCTGAGTGTTTTTGTGTGTGTGTCTGAGTGTTTCTGTGTGTGTGCCTGAGTGTTTTTGTGTGTGTGCCTGAGTGTTTTTGTGTGTGTATGTCTGAGTGTTTTTGTGTGTGTATGTCTGAGTGTTTTTGTGTGTGTATGTCTGAGTGTTTTTGTGTGTGTGTGTGTCTGAGTGCTTTTGTGTGTGTGTGTCTGAGTGTTTTTGTGTGTGCTTTTGTGTGTGTGTGTCTGAGTGCTTTTGTGTGTGTGTGTCTGAGTGCTTTTGTGTGTGTGTGTCTGAGTGTTTGTGTGTGTGTGTGTCTAAGTGTTTGTGTGTGTGCCTGAGTGTTTGTGTGTGTGTGCCTGAGTGTTTTTGTGTGTGTCTGAGTGTATCGGAGTGTTTGTATGTGTGTGTGCCTGTGTTTTTGTGTTTGTGTGTGTCTGCTTTCTGTGGGGAGGGGGGTGACACCATAAGTTACCGCACCGGGTGACACCAACCCTAGTGACGCCACTGCATATGTCCCTGCTTTTCAACAAAAGATACAGATAGAACAAAGAAATTTGATTATATAAGTAAATTGGAAAGTTGTTTAAAATTACATGTTCTATCTGAATCGTGTGAGAAAAAAAATTAGGTTTCATATCCCTTTAATGTCATTTTTTTTTTTTTTTTTTTAAATGTCAATGAGTGTTAAATGTATAATGCCTCATGCATTACAAATATGGAGCAGAAAAAAGCGAAGAGCAGTGAAGGGATCAAATCTATACTATTTACATGTGTTACCGATAACAAGAGAGGTAACAATTATTAAAGGGACAGTCAAGGCCAAAAAAAACTTTCATGTTGCAAATAGAGCATGCAATTTTAACCACTTTCCAATTTACTTTTATCAACAATTTTGCTTTGTTCTCTTGGTATTGTTGTAAGTTGAAAGATAAACCTAATAAACCTAATAAAATCTAAGCCCTTGAAGGCCGCCTCTTATCACATGCTTTTTATTTGCTTTTCACAACATGGGAGTGCTAGTTCAAGTCAGCCATATAGATAACATTGTGGTTACGCCCGTAGCTTGTGGCAGACACTGCACTAATTGGCTAAAATTAAAGGGACAGTAAACCTTAAAATTAATGTTATATAATTCTGCACATAGTGCAGAATTATATAACATTATATTAGCCAACCATTATTTAACATAATATTGCCTTTTAATTTTTAGCAAAAGCGAGCTGCACTTAATCTTATGGCGCGGGCTGTGACTATACAGCTGGCCCGATGCGCTGAGGAAAAAAAACAGACCCGCTCAGCAGAGCCCAGAGAGCGGGTCTGTAAAACAGCCATTTTTGCTAAAAATAAAAAGCAATATTATGTTAAATAATTCTGCACTATGTGCAGAATTATATAACATTAATTTTAAGGTTTACTGACCCTTTAAAGTCATTAGATAATAAATACAAAGTCATGTGATCAGGGGGCTGTCAGAAGATGCTTAGATACAAGTTAATCACAGAGGTAAAAAGTATATTATTATAACTGTGTTGGTTATGCAAAACTGGGAAATGGGTAATAAAGGGATTATCTATCTTTTTAAACAACAAAAATTCTGGTGTTGACCCTTTAAAAAACTAAACAAAAAAAAAAACCCACACACTCTTTGCACTGCATAGTGTTTGCAATAGGATCCTTGAACTGTACAACCCCAGCATAATGCTGACTTCAGTGTCACTTTAAGACCATTAGGTACTGACTAATCAGCTCTAGTTATAGTGATAAAGAGGCAACATAAAGGTAATTTCAGGAAGCAACAATCTTGTGATTTGTCCTGAGTAAGGGGCTGCCTAACCTTTATTGACTGTTTATTTGTTTTTGTGTTGGAGAGTGTCCAAATGAAATTACATGATTCACAATTGAATTTCATGCACGAGACAGTGTACATGTGGTATCTGCAGGTAATTAGTGGATTTTCTTTGTGTATCATTGTAAAAGAAAGGACTAAGGCTGAGTTGTGTATTCTTTTATCTGACCTAGGATGGCCTCAAACATTGTGTTAGCACATTTATGTTTGCTTTTTGTTGTTTGTGTTTTTTTTTTATGTATTTTTTACTTTTATTTTTTTCTAAAATACTGAAAAACCTAAACATATTCATCTTTAAAGGGACATAATATTCATATGCTAAATCATTTGAAACTGATGCAGTATAACTGTAAAAAGCTGACAGGAAAATATCACCTGAGCATCTCTATGCAAAAAAGGAAGATATTTTACCTCACAATCTCCTCAGCTCAGCAGAGTAAGTTCTGTGTAAAAAGTTATATTCAGCTGTTCCCAGCTGCAGGTAATAGAATAAAAAAAAAATGAAGAAATGAACAGCAGCCAATCAGCATCAGCAGTGCTGAGGTCATGAACTTTTATTGTGATCTCATGAGATTTCATTGTAAACTTCCTTTACCTGATTGGTGAAATAAGATGAGAGTGCACGATGCTCATCCCTTCAGATGTCCCAGGACAAACACACTAAAATGCTGCTTAGAAATCCTTTACAATGGGAGGTGGCTACTGAGGAATTTTTGAGGTAAAATATCTTTCTTTTTTACATAGAGATGTTCAGGTGATATTTTCTAATCAGCTTTTTACAGCTATACTGCATCACTTTCAAGTGTTTAAACATTTGGGTATTATGGCCCTTTAAACGTTTTTTTGTTTTTCTTCTTGACCTGCATCCCTTACTATAAGTGATAGGAATTAAAAATAACACAAACGGCATCACAGAACAGTTTACCGAACAGACTAATTCCTTATTTTATAAAAGACCACAAAATCTTTCTGTAAGTTTGCTAAATATATGATGCCTTGCTAATAACTATTTTATTCCTTCCAACTGTACTGCTTGACTTTTGAAAATGATGTAGGGTTCTCAAACTGTCATATATGACTGTAGAATAACAGTTGTAGGAAGCCTGATGTCCACAGCTAGTGCCAAAATTGTGGATGGTGTTCTATAATGTTTGCCGACTGCGGCAGTGAGCGCATGCGTGCAAAGTGTATTTGCAAGTTTATTGTAGGCGTGGCCGTAAGTAGGAAAACGTAACGCGGTAGGGAAACATTACAGAACATAGGCTCCAAAATGGTGGCACCCATAATTAGATGGAGGTGCATGAAATGTAATATAATACTTAATGTCCTTTTTAATTGTAACTAAAGATTTTATGTAAAAATGTTTAGGTGTTTACTGTGCACTTTTTAATGCTGCCTAATCTTTTGGGTATGAATAAAAGGTAGTCATTTGCTATGTGTTTTCCTTTTGTACTCAGCATAATATTTTGTTTGTAAATTTAGCTGCATGCTTGATTACAAAACTAAATTACAACCGGTTTCTTTTTTCTACTGTGTTCAGTTTGGTGTGTGACTAAATGTTACTAGCGATGCGGAATCTGTTGGCGCTCTACAAATAACCGATAATAATAATATTCACCAAAAATGGGCCGGCATCTAAATTTACATTGTTGCATTTCAAATTAAGATACCAAGAGAATTAAGAAAATTTGATAATAGGAGTAAATTAGAAAGATGCTTAAAATTGCATGCTCTATCTGAATCATGAAATAAAAAATTTGGGTTCAGTGTCCCTTTAAGTTTTTCTCTGCTTAGGGCCCCGGGGCCACAGAGTAGTCTTCCAATGTATTACGTTCACTTATTTACATAACAATGTTTTATATCCATTAATGGGACATGCTACCCAAAACTTCTCTATCATTTATAGGATAGAGTATCAATTATTTGTATTAAAAAAAAATTAAAAAAAATAGTGTGATTTGTAAAAGTTGTTTAAATTTATGGTGAAAGTAACAGTGCATGATTGTGTACAACTGCATCCTGGGACTGCTCATTGGCTGAAAGTTGGTTTATTCATCACAGAAACAACTATTTTTCAAAATACAAAGCACTGCAGTACATTGTGAAAAAATATCTTTTAAATTTGAGCATCATGTCTTGAATTTATGGTTGGTAAAATTTGAGTTTCATTTCCCTTTCAAATGTATAAAATGTTTAGCTTATTTGGCATTGAAATAAATCCTTATTGAATCTGAACTTGAATGAGTCCTTTGAACTGTATATTTGTTCACTACAATTCTATTGCCATATGCTAATAAAATTATTATTTTGAGCACCTAGCAATACAATAAGCACCTTTCTTTCATGTAATTAGCAAGAGTCCATGAGCTAGTGACGTATGGGATATACATTCCTACCAGGAGGGGCAAAGTTTCCCAAACCTAAAAATGCCTATAAATACACCCTCACCACACCCACAAATCAGTTTTACAAACTTTGCCTCCCATGGAGGTGGTGAAGTAAGTTTGTGCTAGATTCTACGTTGATATGCGCTTCGCAACAGGCTGGAGCCCGGTTTTCCTCTCAGTGTGCAGTGAATGTCAGAGGGATGTGAAGAGAGTATTGCCTATTTGAATTCAATGATCTCCTTCTACGGGGTCTATTTCATAGGTTCTCTGTTATCGGTCGTAGAGATTCATCTCTTACCTCCCTTTTCAGATCGACGATATACTCTTATATACCATTACTTCTACTGATTCTCGTTTCAGTACTGGTTTGGCTTTCTACTACATGTAGATGAGTGTCCTGGGGTAAGTAAGTCTTATTTTCTGTGACACTCTAAGCTATGGTTGGGCACTTTTATATAAAGTTCTAAATATATGTGTTTAAACATTTATTTGCCTTGATTCAGGATGTTCAACGTTCCTTATTTCAGACAGTCAGTTTCATATTTGGGATAATGCATATGAATAAATCAATTTTTTCTTACCTTAAAATTTGACTTTTTTCCTGTGGGCTGTTAGGCTCGCGGGGGCTGAATATGCTTAATTTTATTGCGTCATTCTTGGCGCGGACTTTCTTGGCGCAAAAATGTTCTTGTCATTTCCGGCGTCATACGTGTCGCCGGAAGTTGCGTCATTTTTTTGACATTTTTGCGCCAAAAATGTCAGCGTTACCGGATGTGGCGCTATTTTTGGCGCCAAAAGCATTTAGGCGCCAAATAATGTGGGCGGCTTTTTTGGCGCTAAAAAATGTGAGCGTCATTGTTGTCTCCACAATATTTAAGTCTCATTATTTATTGCTTCTGGTTGCTAGAAGCTTGTTCATTGGCATTTTTTCCCATTCCTGAAACTGTCATTTAAGGAATTTGATCAATTTTGCTTTATATGTTGTTTTTTCTATTACATATTGCAAGATGTCTCAGATTGACCCTGAATCAGAAGCCACTTCTGGAAAAACGCTTAACTGAGTTTCAGTTCTACCAAAGCTAAGTTCATTTATTTTAAATGTTATAAATGTTTATCTTTAGCTATGGTTTGTAATAAGTTATTATGATATACTTTTACATGCAGAATCCATTAGTATTTATGCTTTATATATTTCCATTCTTACAAGAAATATTTAGAAGATTTATAAGAAATATTTTTCTGATTCTATTTTTAAGGCTTTGTCTGACTTCGTGCCTTCTAATAAAATTTTTAGGTCTTTTTCACTTCTTTTTTAATTATTGAAGTTTCAAATGACCAACAACATACTGATTTATCCTTCTCTGATGATGTTTTTTCTCTTTCAGAAATTTTCTTCATCAGATATTGACACTAACAAATCTACTTTTTTATTATTTTTCTATTATTAAAGTACATTTGTTCTTTGTTGAAAAGGTGTTGATTATTTTGGATATTAAGGTTACTAGTTCTTTAAGACTAGCTGACACTATTTCTGCCTATTTATTTCTTCTGTGTTTTCAGAGGTTTTCTTTCCAATTCCCCATACTAGGGAATGGAATAGGCTGAGAATTTTCTTTTATTCCTTCTTCAAAGGTTTTAAACTATATTCTTTGACAGCAGTTAAATTCAATTTGGAGGGTTCTCCAATTTATTGGGGCTATCTCTACTTCTACTAATTATGCTATTGTTTCTATAGCAAAATAGTATTTATTTTCCTTTAGATAGTTGTATCTTATTTATGGAAAATTATTTAGTTTCAGGTACTTTTCTTGGTCCTGTGATTTATTTGGTTATTGCAATTGCTTCATTTTTTCTGTTTACTTTAAGATCAAGTAACAGATTATGATTTATTTTAGCATTGTTAAAGGGACAACATTTACTAGACTAGGTGCTGTTGCATTTGTCTTGTTGTTTTGCATTTATTGATTATGCAAGTCCACTGTATTGACTGGTCCTTTAAACTGGACTATCATGCTAATAATTTCATTTGTGTCTTCATTTTATTGAATATTTTCGCAAATGAGGGTTAATCTATGTCTTTAGCTTTTTTAGCTAGAAGAATTTTGTGATTTTTTTAAAAAATAAATAAATCCATATTTCTTTTGTTCTAAGATAATCAATTATTTGTTTTTTAATTGGATTCAATTCTTAACTGTTACTCTGGTATTCAAGATTGAGTTCTAAGACTAAAACTTTAAGCTTATACTAGTTTGGTTGTTCTTATTAAGGAACGAATTCCTGAGTTCTTTCCCAAGTAACATGTTTATAATTGGATTTCGAAATCAGCTCCCTAATATTGCGATGTACGTGCCGTATTCCAGCTAGGCTGGTAAGGGGCAGGTTAAGACTTCTTTGAAATTTATTTGGTTCTATTTTGTCCAAATTTCTTTGATTTTATTCCAGTAAGGCTAACACTTTCTTTAAGTGTGTTTCTGTCCTATATATTTTGGGTACTGTTGAAGCATGGCTGGGCACCCATGGGGTTCAAGCGCTGCTCAGACCTGGAATCTTCTGGGGTTTTTCTTCCAGTACCTTTTGAGGAACCGGGTTTTGGAGTTTTATTCAAACTACTTTGCCTTTTTATGTTCATTGATAGCATTATTTGTTTTCATTAGATACAATAAATGCATATTTTCATTTTTCTGTTTTCATTCAGATTATTTTCTGAGGATGCAGAATCTCATATGATTCACTTGCTTTTCAGGACATAGTTAGAGGATCTTTTTTTCAAAAGCTCTTGATTCCTCACACAAGGGTCACCTTTTTTAGGTTTCCAGATAGTTTGTGTCACTGTCCTTGTCTCTATCGGACAAGGGATAATTTTATTGGGTTCTGTCTGTCGGTACCTTTAGTCTCTATTATTTCCTTCAGTTGCTATATATGCATAGAAGTTTTAGGTCTTATGACCACAGCATTGGATTCAATTCCCTTTGCTCATTTTCACTAGAAAGAACCTTTCCAGTCTTTTATAAGTGTTGTTTCTTCAAGAACATGGTTGGAGGATCAATTTACCAAAAAGTTTGTTGATTCCTCAGACAAGGGTAACCTTTTTAGGTTTCCTGATAGATTCAGTGTCCTTGACTCTGTCTCTGACGGACAAGAGACGTCTGAAATTGGTTTCAGCTTGTCGAAACCTTCAGTCTCAATCTTTCCCTTCGGTAGCCTTATGCATGGAAATTCTAGGTCTTATGACTGCTGCATTGGACGCAATCCCCTTTGCTCGTTTTCACATGCGACCTCTTCAGCTCTGTATGCTGAACCAGTGGTGCAGGGATTATACAAAGATATCTCAATTAATATCTTTAAAACCGATTGTTCGACACTCTCTGACGTGGTGGACAGACCACCATCGTTTAGCTCAGGGGGCTTCTTTTGTTCTTCCAACCTAGACTGTGATCTCAACAGATGCAAGTCTGACAGGTTGGGGAGCTGTATGGGGGTTTCTGACAGCACAAGGGGTTTGGGAATCTCAGGAGGCGAGATTACCAATCAACATTTTTGGAACTCCGTGCAATTTTCAGAGCTCTTCAGTCGTGGCCTCTTCTAAAGAGAGAGTCGTTCATTTGTTTCCAGACGGACAATGTCACAACCGTGGCATATGTCAATCATCAAGGAGGAACTCACAGTCCTCTGGCTATGAAAGAAGTGTCTCGAATACTTGTATGGGCGGAATCCAGCTCCTGTCTAATTTCTGCGGTTCATATCCCAGGTATAGACAATTGGGAAGCGGATTATCTCAGTCGCCAAACGCTACATCCGGGCGAATGGTCTCTTCACCCAGAGGTATTTCTTCAGATTGTTCAAATATGGGGACTTCCAGAAATAGATCTGATGGCTTCTCATCTAAACAAGAAGCTTCCCAGGTATCTGTCCAGATCCAGGGATCCTCAGGCGGAAGCAGTGGATGCATTGTCACTTCCTTGGAAGTATCATCCTGCTTATATCTTTCCGCCTCTAGTTCTTCTTCCAAGAGTGATTTCCAAGATTCTAAAGGAGCGTTCGTTTATTCTGCTGGTGGCTCCAGCATGGCCTCACAGGTTTTGGTATGCGGATCTTGTCCGGATGGCTACTTGCCAACCGTGGACTCTTCCGTTAAGACCAGACCTTCTATCGTGAGGTCCTTTTTTTCCATCAGGATCTCAAATCCTTAAATTTGAAGGTATGGAGATTGAACACTTGATTCTCAGTCATAGAGGTTTCTCTGACTCCGTAATTAATACTATGTTACAGGCTCGTAAATCTGTATCTAGGATGATATATTATCGAGTCTGGAAGACTTACATTTCTTGGTGTTCTTCTCATCATTTTTCTTGGCATTCTTTTAGAATTCCTAGAATTTTACAGTTTCTTCAGGATGGTCTGGATAAAGGTTTGTCTGCAAGTTCCTTGAAAGGACAAATCTCTGCTCTTTCTGTTCTTTTTCACATGAAAAGAGGAAAAAGAATGCAGAGTCTTCAAGGTAGATGAAATAGAGTATTTATTAGGAGCAGGCTTATCGTCAGACACAGGTAAGCTCCTATCTTATTTTTTTTATCTTTTTCACAGAAAGATTGCTAATCTTCCTGATATTCATTGTTTTGTACAAGCTTTGGTTTGTATAAAACCTGTTAAGTCAATTTCTCCTCCTTGGAGTTTGAATTTGGTTCTAGGGGCTCTTCAAGCTCCTCCGTTTGAACCTATGCATTCGCTGGATATTAAATTACTTTCTTGGAAATTTTTTTTTTTTTGGCCTAGAAGAGTTTCTGAATTATCTGCTCTTTCTTGTGTCTCCTTTTCTGATTTTTCATCAGGATAAGGCGGTTTTGCGAACTTCATTTAAATTTTTACCTAAGGTTGTGAATTCTAACAACATTAGTAGAGAAATTGTAGTTCCTTCATTGTGTCCTAATCCTAAGATCTCTAAGGAAAGATTGTTGCATTCTTTGGATGTAGTTAGAGCTTTGAAATATTATGTTGAAGCTACTAAGATTTCCGGAAGACTTCTAGTCTATTTGTTATCTTTTCTGGTTCAAGGAAAGGTCAGAAGGCTTCTGCCATTTCTTTGGCATCGTGGTTAAAGTCTTTGGTTCATCATGTTTATGTTGAGTCAGGTAGAACTCCGCCTCAAAGGATTACAGCTCATTCAACTAGGTCAGTCTCTACTTCCTGGGCATTTAGGAATGAAGCTTCGGTTGATCAGATTTGCAAAAGCAGCAACTTGGTCTTCTTTGCATACTTTTACTAAATTCTACCATTTTGATGTGTTTTCTTCCTCAGAAGCAGTCTTTGGTAGAAAAGTACTTCAGGCAGCTGTTTCAGTTTGATTCTTCTGCTTATATTTTCAGTTTTTTTCATTATAAGATTTAAACGTTGTTTTGGGTGTGGATTATTTTTCAGCGGAATTGGCTGTCTTTATTTTATCCCTCCCTCTCTAGTGACTCTTGCGTGGAAGATCCACATCTTGGGTATTCATTATCCCATACGTCACTAGCTCATGGACTCTTGCTAATTACATGAAAGAAAACATAATTTATGTAAGAACTTACCTGATAAATTCATTTCTTTCATATTAGCAAGAGTCCATGAGGCCCACCCTTTTTGTGGTGGTTATGATTTTTTTGTATAAAGCACAATTATTCCAATTCCTTATTTTTTATGCTTTCGCACTTTTTTCTTATCACCCCACTTCTTGGCTATTCGTTAAACTGATTTGTGGGTGTGGTGAGGGGTGTATTTATAGGCATTTTGAGGTTTGGGAAACTTTGCCCCTCCTGGTAGGAATGTATATCCCATACGGTACTAGCTCATGGACTCTTGCTAATATGAAAGAAATGAATTTATCAGGTAAGTTCTTACATAAATTATGTTTTTTTTGCTAACAAACTTTGTGTAAGTGTACACAATTAAAACATTTGGAGGGAATTTATGACCTCTCTTTTTATTCTCAGATCCATTTTCCACAGGAAGTCAGGCGGTTATAAGGAACTGAGTGATTGAGAAATTTCCTCAGTAACAACTCCTTTTAGTATAGAAACCCCGAAATACACTTCCTATTAGATTGAATGTTACTGTTAGTATATCATCAATTTTATACAGAGTTCTCATTTTCATGAAAGAGTTTAGACCGCATTATTAAAAAAAAAAGGAACATTAACTTTAAAAAAAAAATTGCCAATAAAATGTTTAATCCTATTCAATGCTAAGCTATTACATACCAGCCCCATTTTTTAAACTTTTAAAAACAAATTAACACCTTGTTGCTGGTTTTGTTTTTAATAACCAAACTACACCCCCAATTTCCCTTATTTGGAGGTGCAAATCCAGTAGTTTTTAGTCATTTGCACTCTTTGAACTAAATTTACTATCCCTGCAGGTGGACAGCTTCACAAGTAGTAAACCTGTCTGCCTGCAATTACCACTTGCAATGTTGTATTGCACATCAAAATTTAACATTGCACAAGAGGTTTCTTGTGCAATGCCTCACCCTGCTCCAGCACAACCAGTTGCACTCGAGCAAGGCATGCAAATCACCCGAACAAGCAGGGAGGCAGAAGAAGCACATAGAGCGCAAAGCTGCGAATGCAGCTAATTAAATATAGCCCATTTTATTTAATTGTTGTATATCTATTCCGTAACCTATATCTGTGTTTGGTTAAATTGCACTTCCCTTCGATCTTTACAGAAAAGGAGTTCTAACACTATATCTAACCATAAAAATATTGATCAATTTTAAAAAATAAATAAAATTTCAGATTTCACTTAGGGGGATGCAAACTATGTTGACAAAGTATGCAATGCTTCTGTCCAATTATATGTAAGCATTGTTAAAAAATAAATAAAAATATATATCTCCTGCAAATATAGCATACATGCGCCAAATATTAATCTATGTAAAATTTTGTAAATTGTCATCTCATTTTACATTTCTCCAGTTTTATTTGGATTCCTGTAATAGCTCATTAAAGAGTGGAATCACATCTTTGAAATTATGTTTTTCTCCAACATAGGTGTGTCCGGTCCACGGCGTCATCCTTACTTGTGGGGATATTCTCCTCCCCAACAGGAAATGGCAAAGAGCCCAGCAAAGCTGGTCACATGATCCCTCCTAGGCTCCGCCTACCCCAGTCATTCTCTTTGCCGTTGTACAGGCAACATCTCCACGGAGATGGCTTAGAGTTTTTTAGTGTTTAACTGTAGTTTTTATTATTCAATCAAGAGTTTGTTATTTTAAAATAGTGCTGGTATGTACTATTTACTCTGAAACAGAAAAGAGATGAAGATTTCTGTTTGTATGAGGAAAATGATTTTAGCAACCGTTACTAAAATCCATGGCTGTTCCACACAGGACTGTTGAGAGGAATTAACTTCAGTTGGGGGAACAGTGAGCAGTCTCTTGCTGCTTGAGGTATGACACATTCTAACAAGACGATGTAATGCTGGAAGCTGTCATTTTCCCTATGGGATCCGGTAAGCCATGTTTATTAAGATAGTAAATAAGGGCTTCACAAGGGCTTATTAAGACTGTAGACTTTTTCTGGGCTAAATCGATTCATATATTACACATATTTAGCCTTGAGGAATCATTTAATCTGGGTATTTTGATAAAATTATATCGGCAGGCACTGTTTTAGACACCTTATTCTTTAGGGGCTTTCCCAAATCATAGGCAGAGCCTCATTTTCGCGCCGGTGTTGCGCACTTGTTTTTGAGAGGCATGACATGCAGTCGCATGTGTGAGGAGCTCTGATACATAGAAAAGACTTTCTGAAGGCGTCATTTGGTATCGTATTCCCCTTTGGGCTTGGTTGGGTCTCAGCAAAGCAGATACCAGGGACTGTAAAGGGGTTAAAGTTAAAAACGGCTCCGGTTCCGTTATTTTAAGGGTTAAAGCTTCCAAATTTGGTGTGCAATACTTTTAAGGCTTTAAGACACTGTGGTGAAATTTTGGTGAATTTTGAACAATTCCTTCATATTTTTTCGCAATTGCAGTAATGAAGTGTGTTCAGTTTAAAATTTAAAGTGACAGTAACGGTTTTATTTTAAAACGTTTTTTGTACTTTGTTATCAAGTTTATGCCTGTTTAACATGTCTGAACTACCAGATAGACTGTGTTCTGAATGTGGGGAAGCCAGAGTTCCTTCTCATTTAAATAAATGTGATTTATGTGACAATGACAATGATGCCCAAGATGATTCCTCAAGTGAGGGGAGTAAGCATGGTACTGCATCATTCCCTCCTTCGTCTACACGAGTCTTGCCCACTCAGGAGGCCCCTAGTACATCTAGCGCGCCAATACTCCTTACTATGCAACAATTAACGGCTGTAATGGATAATTCTATCAAAAACATTTTAGCCAAAATGCCCACTTATCAGCGTAAGCGCGACTGCTCTGTTTTAGATACTGAAGAGCATGACGACGCTGATGATAATGGTTCTGAAAGGCCCCTACACCAGTCTGATGGGGCCAGGGAGGTTTTGTCTGAGGGAGAAATTTCAGATTCAGGGAAAATTTCTCAACAAGCTGAACCCGATGTGATTACATTTAAATTTAAGTTGGAACATCTCCGCGCTCTGCTTAAGGAGGTATTATCCACTCTGGATGATTGTGAGAATTTGGTCATCCCAGAGAAACTATGTAAAATGGACAAGTTCCTAGAGGTCCCGGGGCTCCCAGAAGCTTTTCCTATACCCAAGCGGGTGGCGGACATTGTAAATAAAGAATGGGAAAGGCCCGGTATACCTTTCGTCCCTCCCCCCATATTTAAAAAATTGTTTCCTATGGTCGACCCTAGAAAGGACTTATGGCAGACAGTCCCCAAGGTCGAGGGAGCGGTTTCCACTTTAAACAAACGCACCACTATACCCATAGAAGATAGTTGTGCTTTCAAAGATCCTATGGATAAAAAATTAGAAGGTTTGCTTAAAAAGATGTTTGTTCAGCAGGGTTACCTTCTACAACCAATTTCATGCATTGTCCCTGTCACTACAGCCGCGTGTTTCTGGTTCGATGAGCTAGTAAAGGCGGTCGATAGTGATTCTCCTCCTTATGAGGAGATTATGGACAGAATCAGTGCTCTCAAATTGGCTAATTCTTTCACCCTAGACGCCACTTTGCAATTGGCTAGGTTAGCGGCTAAGAATTCTGGGTTTGCTATTGTGGCGCGCAGAGCGCTTTGGTTGAAATCTTGGTCAGCTGATGCGTCTTCCAAGAACAAACTACTTAACATTCCTTTCAAGGGGAAAACGCTGTTTGGCCCTGACTTGAAAGAGATTATCTCTGATATCACTGGGGGTAAGGGCCACGCCCTTCCTCAGGATCGGCCTTTCAAGGCCAAAAATAAACCTAATTTTCGTCCCTTTCGTAGAAACGGACCAGCCCAAAGTGCTACGTCCTCTAAGCAAGAGGGTAATACTTCTCAAGCCAAGCAAGCTTGGAGACCAATGCAAGGCTGGAACAAGGGAAAGCAGGCCAAGAAACCTGCCACTGCTACCAAGACAGCATGAAATGTTGGCCCCCGATCCGGGACCGGATCTGGTGGGGGGCAGACTCTCTCTCTTCGCTCAGGCTTGGGCAAGAGATGTTCTGGATCCTTGGGCACTAGAAATAGTCTCCCAAGGTTATCTTCTGGAATTCAAGGGGCTTCCCCCAAGGGGGAGGTTCCACAGGTCTCGGTTGTCTTCAGACCACATAAAAAGACAGGCATTCTTACATTGTGTAGAAGACCTGTTAAAAATGGGAGTGATTCATCCTGTTCCATTAGGAGAACAAGGGATGGGGTTCTACTCCAATCTGTTCATAGTTCCCAAAAAAGAGGGAACGTTCAGACCAATCTTAGATCTCAAGATCTTAAACAAGTTTCTCAAGGTTCCATCGTTCAAAATGGAAACCATTCGAACAATTCTTCCTTCCATCCAGGAAGGTCAATTCATGACCACGGTGGATTTAAAGGATGCGTATCTACATATTCCTATCCACAAGGAACATCATCGGTTCCTAAGGTTCGCATTCCTGGACAAGCATTACCAGTTCGTGGCGCTTCCTTTCGGATTAGCCACTGCTCCAAGGATTTTCACAAAGGTACTAGGGTCCCTTCTAGCGGTGCTAAGACCAAGGGGCATTGCTGTAGTACCTTACTTGGACGACATTCTGATTCAAGCGTCGTCCCTTCCTCAAGCAAAGGCTCAGACGGACATCGTCCTGGCCTTTCTCAGATCTCACGGATGGAAAGTGAACGTGGAAAAGAGTTCTCTATCTCCGTCGACAAGGGTTCCCTTCTTGGGAACAATAATAGACTCCTTAGAAATGAGGATTTTTCTGACAGAGGCCAGAAAAACAAAACTTCTAAACTCTTGTCGGATACTTCATTCCGTTCCTCTTCCTTCCATAGCGCAGTGCATGGAAGTGATAGGTTTGATGGTAGCGGCAATGGACATAGTTCCTTTTGCGCGCATTCATCTAAGACCATTACAACTGTGCATGCTCAGTCAGTGGAATGGGGACTATACAGACTTGTCTCCGAAGATACAAGTAAATCAGAGGACCAGAGACTCACTCCGTTGGTGGCTGTCCCTGGACAACCTGTCACAAGGGATGACCTTCCGCAGACCAGAGTGGGTCATTGTCACGACCGACGCCAGTCTGATGGGCTGGGGTGCGGTCAGGGGATCCCTGAAAGCTCAGGGTCTTTGGTCTCGGGAAGAATCTCTTCTACCGATAAATATTCTGGAACTGAGGGCGATATTCAATGCTCTCAAGGCTTGGCCTCAGCTAGCGAAGGCCAAGTTCATACGGTTTCAATCAGACAACATGACGACTGTTGCGTACATCAACCATCAGGGGGGAACAAGGAGTTCCCTGGCGATGGAAGAAGTGACTAAAATCATTCAATGGGCGGAGACTCACTCCTGCCACCTGTCTGCAATCCACATCCCAGGAGTGGAAAATTGGGAAGCGGATTTTCTGAGTCGTCAGACATTGCATCCGGGGGAGTGGGAACTCCATCCGGAAATCTTTGCCCAAATCACTCAGCTGTGGGGCATTCCAGACATGGATCTGATGGCCTCTCGTCAGAACTTCACAGTTCCTTGCTACGGGTCCAGATCCAGGGATCCCAAGGCGACTCTAGTAGTTGCACTAGTAGCACCTTGGACCTTCAAACTAGCTTATGTATTCCCGCCGTTTCCTCTCATCCCCAGGCTGGTAGCCAGGATCAATCAGGAGAGGGCGTCGGTGATCTTGATAGCTCCTGCGTGGCCACGCAGGACTTGGTATGCAGATCTGGTGAATATGTCATCGGCTCCACCATGGAAGCTACCTTTGAGACGAGACCTTCTTGTTCAAGGTCCGTTCGAACATCCGAATCTGGTCTCACTCCAGCTGACTGCTTGGAGATTGAACGCTTGATCTTATCTAAGCGAGGGTTCTCGGATTCTGTTATTGATACTCTTGTTCAGGCCAGAAAGCCTGTAACTAGAAAAATTTACCACAAAATTTGGAAAAAATATATCTGTTGGTGTGAATCCAAAGGATTCCCTTGGGACAAGGTTAAGATTCCTAAGATTCTATCCTTCCTTCAAGAAGGATTGGAAAAAGGATTATCTGCAAGTTCCTTGAAGGGACAGATTTCTGCCTTGTCTGTGTCTCTTCACAAAAAGCTGGCAGCTGTGCCAGATGTTCAAGCCTTTGTTCAGGCTCTGGTTAGAATCAAGCCTGTTTACAAACCTTTGACTCCTCCTTGGAGTCTCAACTTAGTTCTTTCAGTTCTTCAGGGGGTTCCGTTTGAACCCTTACATTCCGTTGATATTAAGTTATTATCTTGGAAAGTTTTGTTTTTGGTTGCAATTTCTTCTGCTAGAAGAGTTTCAGAATTATCTGCTCTGCAGTGTTCTCCTCCTTATCTGGTGTTCCATGCAGATAAGGTGGTTTTACGTACTAAACCTGGTTTTCTTCCAAAAGTTGTTTCTAACAAAAACATTAACCAGGAGATAGTCGTACCTTCTCTGTGTCCGAAACCAGTTTCGAAGAAGGAACGTTTGTTGCACAATTTGGATGTTGTTCGCGCTCTAAAATTCTATTTAGATGCTACAAAGGATTTTAGACAAACATCTTCCTTGTTTGTTGTTTATTCCGGTAAAAGGAGAGGTCAAAAAGCAACTTCTACCTCTCTCTCTTTTTGGATTAAAAGCATCATCAGATTGGCTTACGAGACTGCCGGACGGCAGCCTCCCGAAAGAATCACAGCTCATTCCACTAGGGCTGTGGCTTCCACATGGGCCTTCAAGAACGAGGCTTCTGTTGATCAGATATGTAGGGCAGCGACTTGGTCTTCACTGCACACTTTTACCAAATTTTACAAGTTTGATACTTTTGCTTCTTCTGAGGCTATTTTTGGGAGAAAGGTTTTGCAAGCCGTGGTGCCTTCCATTTAGGTGACCTGATTTGCTCCCTCCCTTCATCCGTGTCCTAAAGCTTTGGTATTGGTTCCCACAAGTAAGGATGACGCCGTGGACCGGACACACCTATGTTGGAGAAAACAGAATTTATGTTTACCTGATAAATTACTTTCTCCAACGGTGTGTCCGGGCCACGGCCCGCCCTGGTTTTTTAATCAGGTCTGATAATTTATTTTCTTTAACTACAGTCACCACGGTATCATATGGTTTCTCCTATGCAAATATTCCTCCTTAACGTCGGTCGAATGACTGGGGTAGGCGGAGCCTAGGAGGGATCATGTGACCAGCTTTGCTGGGCTCTTTGCCATTTCCTGTTGGGGAGGAGAATATCCCCACAAGTAAGGATGACGCCGTGGACCGGACACACCGTTGGAGAAAGTAATTTATCAGGTAAACATAAATTCTGTTTTTTTTTTGTGTTTTTATTTTTTTTTTATTTTTATTGAGGTTGTGTGAATAATACAACATGAATGGGTTACCCCAAAATACACATAACATGAATAACAAGACCTTCATATAAACATTCAAAGGTATAGGTTAATATGATACACCAAGGAATACATAGTAGGAGAAAATCTGAAACCTCAGTTTTATAGTCTCTACTTTAGAGGGTTTCCTCATATGGCACATAAGGTCACTCTTGTACCTTAAAACACTTATGTATTCTAGAGGAAAATTAGTTTGTGAAATGGCCGCTTTTGGGCCTGCATATATATTTAATATGAGAAAAGTCATATTGATGAGGGATCCATCATTGCTAATATTTTAGGATGCGTAAACAACTAAACAAATAAACAACAAATGCACAAATGGGGGAAAGGCTTACCGGCAAACATTGTTACATAGTACAGAAATAACAGAAAGCATAGATCAGGCATGGGTCCACGCGCCCTACTGCACTCTCAGAAAATGTTGTCTGCTAATACTGCTTAGTTACAAGAACTGGGGGCAAACGTAAAGTGCTATCTTATGGACCTTAAAAACTATACATAGTATAGGTATATACATAGCACGATATATACACATAAACCATATGCAGTGTAGTACAATTGTATGGTTAAAGAGTAATAAATTAGATGCTCATAGGGGGAATTTTAGACTAAAAGTAGAGCTCAGTTTTCAAATTATCAGATATGTTAGGCAAGTTTTATCTCACAGCTCACACACAGAGGGGAAAAATATATATAAAAAAACTACAATAAAGAATAAAATAAAATATATGCATAAACATAGCAGAATCTAAACGTATGTACAAAACATATCATATCATATCACCCTTCCCAGAGCTACATGCATTAGACTATTCCATCTTCATAGACAGCTCAATTAGGGTATGCAATTAAGTAGATATAGAAACCCCCAATATTACTTGGCAGAAAGCAAATTAGAGATGTGTTACCCTCTCATGGGACACCTTAACTATTATCACTGTTTCCCTACAAAAACTACAAGCAAAGATGTGGTATCTCTGAGGTGGGGAAAGTAGGGCAGTATAAGTCTCCCAAACGTAAGGTACTGCAAAAGTCCACCTAGCATAACATCTTGAGGGATTTTATATGTGAGCAGATCAGTGCAATAAACGTATAAACCGGTACTTATCAGTATTTTTAAAACAGGCTCTTCTGCTCATTTCTTTCTGACCGTTCTGAGATCATCCAATTCCTGACTTGTAATGTCTCTGGTGACTTTCAGTCTCTACAGCTTTAGTCAGCTCGGGTAAGGTTAGAGTGTGCAGATCCAGGGACTGTATTTTGCTCAGTATGCTCTCGATATCCCCTAATGCAGTGGCCTCCCTGTACTGTTGTATTTTGCCGGAATTGTCCGCATCTGAATGAAATTTAGCAGCTCTCTCCAGTCCTGCAGCGGGAACTTCCCAGAGGTTTACCCCTTCATGACCATCATAGGCCGTCTCAGGAGATTTCTTTGCATTACCAACAGATGCTGCCTTATTAGAACTTCTGAGGCTTTGGTCGGGCAAGATTTCTGTATCAGCCTCTATACCGGAAACGTTCCGGACCTCGATGGGGCTCTGGATTGGAGCTATGCGGCCCTCGCTCTGCAGGTGTTGCGCTGGTACGGGAGTTCCTAAGCAACTACTTTTTAATTTCCCCTCCAAATGGAAGGTGGGGGCTTGCCTAGTTTCTGTTCTTATTCTGTCCGGTGTAGATTTGACAGCCATAGTTTGGCTAAACTGGTCCTTGCAGTCTAGTATGAGTATCTTAGCTACTGGGGCGGCTGCAAGGAGATCGCACAGCTCCTTTGTCAGAGTCCGGTAATGTTCCTCTATGAGCTGGGTCATCCGTGACTCCCATCTGTTCAGGGCCTCCATTTTCAGTGTATGATTTAGGTTTAATGTTGGTAGCGCCTTCAATATTCAAAGCTTGCTAGATAATTCCTTCTGTAAGTGGATCAGGTATCGAAAAGAGTCCTAATTTTAGGACACCGTAACCCTGGCAGTGGGTGGGGGGGGTTAATATGCGGCAGCCCCGGTCCTGCATTCTAAAACCTCCACGAGGCCCAAATTAAGATGGCTTCCGGGCCTGCAAGAAGACTACAACACAGCCGTCTCAGAGAACATAGGCAAAAACAAAGTCAGAACATCAGCTCTTAGAGTATATACATACTGAAGCAACATATAAGGTCAGATATATCCAATTAGTGGAATATTTTGTAGACTTGATATAGATAGTTTGCAAAAATCTTCACAGCCTCACGGAGCTTCACAGAGACATGTCCTGCCGCTTTGAGAGCAGGCTCTGCCCCCCTGAAATTATGGTTTTCATCACCCTGTAGTCAGAGGAGAGCACTCTCCATTACAAATTCCCTTGTGGCCACTTAGGTCGGTGATCACGGTTTGTTTTCCCTTTCAGTTAAGGGGTCACTTGTCTTTCTGGGCATGTTAGAACCCACCCACACTCAGCCAAAAAAAGCTGTTTAACTTCGGGTGTGATTGTTAATATAATAGTATCACTTGCATCATATATGGACAGAACCCCCTATTTCAAATGAGAGCTCTCTTGTCCTTATAAGTGGTGTTGGGGGGAAGATATGAGCTCTGGAATAGCCCCCCATGTACTGCTACCAGTGATGAAGTCTAACTGGGTCTGGGCACTTTCTTATTGTGTACAATGTCTTCACATATCACAAATGAGCAAGGGACGAGTGGGTGTGAAGAGGCTTCACAAGCTGAACAGTTCTGAATGCGGTTGGTGATACTGTGTCATCTTCTGAATTTAAGGAATTGTTATTTATAGTTGAGGTTACTTCTGTAAATGGTGTCTTATTTTTCCGCCCCAGGGGGCTCAGAGGCTACTTGTTTATTCAGTAAGCTCATTAATATCTGTAATAAAGGTATAGTAAGCACTTTGAGATTTTAAAATAAAAAGTTTTGTTATGCGTAGTAAAACAACTTAAAAAAACACACTGGAGAGTTCTCAAGACTAACCCTGCCACTTGTTTGTCCATAATTGGCTTTAGCAGATAAGAACTGCAAAACAATGCATTTTTTAATATGACCATTGCTAGCCTTGTCAGCTGCAAACTTAAGCCCAGATTAGCTTGCCTATTGAATAACAGTTGCAGCAAACACAATGTTAATTTGTTGGAAAATGTTTTATACCTGGCTGACATATTATTCCATATAAAGACAACAGAAATGTATTGTAATTACAAGGTGTTTACTATTCCTTTACGTTAAAATTATGGTGGAGATAATAGTTTGAGATTAAAACCCTCCATGTCTCAAAATTAAATCAATAAAATTTGTTGCACATGAAATTAGCACATCTAGGCAAGTATCCCAGCTTGCTTTTACCCAGTAAAACTCCATATGCATTGTTACCAATGCACACAAGGATTCTGGGTAAGATATACAAATTAGATATGCAACATCTCAAACTCTTTGCTTCAAATACTGTGTTAACACACAGAGATCCCCTAATGGGGTGAATGCAGCAAATACAGAAATCACTACTAGACAGCCTGTTTTGTTCTTATTGGAACTCATCAGTAGTAGATAGATTTCTGATTGCTGTGTAGGTAAAGCTCATTCCAGGGTTTAATCGAAATTAAACACTTACCACTGTCAGTGTTGGTGCATAGGAATCCATGAATTGGTGAGTACACAATGTGCACTTGATTGCTTGTCAATATCACATTGCGTAGTTACCAATCAATGCTTAGGGCTAGATTTATCATAGCTGAGGCGTACAGGGGGACGTATACGCGCCCCTGTACGCCTCAGCTCGCCTGTGGCGGGGCTAAATTACCCGTAGGTAATTAACATTGCACATGAGCGCAATTTTGCGCTCGCGTGCAATCCCGCCCCCTGCCCGCGCACAGCCAATCACGCGCGGGCAGGAGCTGTCAATCTTCTCGGTCCGACTCGACCGAGGAGATTGAATTTCGCCACCTTAGAGGTGGCGAAGAGCTTAGGCAAGCAGCGGTCTGGTGACCGCTGCTTGATAAATCAATGCGAGCAAGTTCTTGTGAGAACTTGCTGCCGTAGAGGCTTGATAAATCTAGCCCTTAGTATTCTAGCTGATTTTGTACCATGTAGTATGTGCACATCTTTACTCTTGGCAGGTGCCATAGCATTGTTCAATTCCCATTGGCCTTGCGCTTTAGCCTTTCATCAGCCTCATGCCTGGGAACTACAGCACCTACAAGCTGCTTTGCAGCAGGAGAGGGATTGTGCACAGGGGATGAGAGATCTTAGCAGAACTGGTTGCAGGAAAAAAAGTACAAGGTGTTGACAATGCTGCTTTGGAACAGGGTGTATTGGAAGAAACCAGCAGCCCCTGAGCAGTGGAATATGTGAAATATGGCCACCTCTTCAGGAACTGTAATACTATTTAAAGAGACATTGTATTGCAAGCAATTGGTGATTGGGCTAGTATGTCAGTTTAAATTGTGTTCTACACACCTCTTTACATGTTTATATACCTTCTGGCTTCAAAGCAGTTAATGTTCTGTCTGTTTTTCTTTTATATTAGCTAATTGGCTGTTTCACCACCTTACTGCTGACAAGGTGTTCTCTGTAATCATAATGTGATTTCTGCACTAAAGTATAGTGGTTTTTCATGTGTAATTAGTACTGTGCGGATTCTTGGCTGCTATAAGAGGTTTGTCATCGTGTAGTTGTGTGTTGGCACAAAGTTATGCCTCCCAGCCTTGCTTAGAGCATTAGAGCAGACCTCTGCCAGCAAAATGGAAAATGTACAACCACACTGAGACTTTTTGCTTTACTGTATTTTACACTTAAAAAAGCCCCTTAGTTTGTGACATGTTTGGATTTTTGACAAGCTTCCGTTCTGATAATTTTTAGTCTGTACAGGAAACTGTCTGATGCTTCCTGTGCGGTTTCATTCAATAAAAATTGTTTCCATGTGAACACTCTGCCCCAGGTTTTGGGCCTATCCCCATAACTATTATAATTTTACTCATTTGCAGCAGTTTGGTGTGCTTTGTGTGTACAAGAGGAAGCAGGCGGTTAACTGCCATTTGTGACACCCAACTTACTGCATATATTAGATACTAGCAACTTACTCATAACCAGTTGTTTACATAATGATTAGATTTTTTTATTTGAATGTATTTGAGGTTTGAAACCAAAGCATTACCAACAAATTTGAAAACTGTTGTCAGTTATCACTAAAGTATATACTTACATATACATATGCTAATAATTAGACAAACAGCATCGCAAACAAATTGCCCAAGAACTATTCAAAATTAAACTTTCAAGGCAATTTCAAGGCAATTTTAAGCAACTTTCTAATTTACTCATATTATCGATTTTTCTCTTGCTATCTTTATTTGAATGTAAGCTTAGGAGCCAACCCATTTTTGGTTCAGAACCTTGGGTAGCACTTGCTGATTGGTGGCTACATTTAGACACCAATCAAAAAGTGCTACCCAGGTTCTGAAGCAAAAATGGGCTGGCTCCTATGCTTACATTATTGCTTTTTCAAATAAGGTTACCAAGAGAACGAAGAAAGTGTGATAATAGGAGTAAATTAGAAAATTTATGATCCAAACACATTCTACCATCTCTATGATAACATCATAGTATAAAACAGGAAATATAAATAAATATATTATAGTATACCTGTATAGTACCTGGTCTGATGAAGGGGGCGGTTGGCTCCACGAAACGTCACTGTACAAAATAAACTATTGATTTTTTTTAAAGTCCAGCGAGTGCGGTTCTGTAACTTTGTAATGTGTGTGTGTGTATTTGTATGTGTGTGTGTGTGTATGTGTGTATATATATATATATATATATATATATATATATATATATATATATATATATATATATATATATATATATATATATATATATATATATATATTAATTATACTTATAAAAGAAAATGGACAGCAAAAGGAAATAAAGTGTGCTGCCCTACAGGAAAGTTAAAAACACTACACCACTTGTCGCATAAGTAAAATCAGTATGAAAATATTTATTGAGACTTTACCCAGTATGAGCTGAGACTGGTAAGATAAATGGAACCCATATGAATATTATTCACTTAAGTGTAATGTTATAAAGAATGGAGCATTCACGACGTATCAAATGCATATAGGATTTTTGGGATTCAATGTATTGTGGTATGCTGTGATTGCAAATTGCCACCTTATTTTTCACAGTGTAGAAAAGATACTTCGATATAGATTCAATTCTAATCTAGGTTGAACAATATAAGTAAGTATATGCTTAATCCACTATGGTTAGTGTAAATTGTTTGCTGGGATATTTATGGAGTACTTAGGGTTGAAGCCTCTATCATTGTAAGATAGCGTTTTAGTTTAAATGCCACAAATGGGGATCAGTATTAGGAAAAAATATCTTATCATAAAGAACTGTGGGTGTGATACCAATACTAGTTCCTAAGGTGTATTTTGTATTATTCACTGTACTGTCCCAAGGAGGGTATATTATTTGTTATGACAAATATGTAGAGTGCTAGAGCACAAACTAGTACTTGAAATGATTTATCAACAATTCAAAAGAGCAGGCGTTGGTGCTTCAGTGCTAGAAATAGGAAAACTTCCAATTTACTTCCATTAAAGGGACACTCAGGTTAAATTACATTTTCATGATACAGATACAGCATGTAATTTTAAACAACTTTCCAATTTACTTCCATTAAAAAAAAATGTGCACAGTCTTTTATATTTACACTTTTTGAGTCACCAGATCCTACTGAGCATGTGCAAGAATTCACAGACTATACGTATATGCATTTGTGATTGGCTGATTGCTATCACATGGTACAAGGGGAGTGGAAATATACATAACTTTGAAATTTGTTATATAAAAATCTACTACTCATTTTAAGTTCAGACTAAGTGCTATTGCATTGTCTTGTTATCTTGCATTTGTTGATAATACAAATCTAATGTGTTGACTGGTCCTTTAACAAAATGTGCACAGTCTTTTTATATTTAAACTTTTTGAGTCACCAGATCCTACTGAGCATGTGCAAGAATTCACAGAATAAGCGTGTATGCATTTGTGATTGACTGATGGCTGTCACATGGTACGTGTATGCAT
This sequence comes from Bombina bombina, assembly GCF_027579735.1. Classification (NCBI taxonomy): domain Eukaryota; kingdom Metazoa; phylum Chordata; class Amphibia; order Anura; family Bombinatoridae; genus Bombina; species Bombina bombina. The sequence goes on along the minus strand of NC_069499.1, from coordinate 889,757,711 downwards.
TTGTAATTGGCTTATGGCTGTCACATGGTATAGGGGGAGTGGAAATAGACATAATTTTTAAAATTGTCAGAAAAAAAAAATCTACTTCTCATTTGAAGTTCAGACTAAGTGCAATAAAATTGTCTTCTAATCTTGCATTTGTTGATTATGCAAATCTACTGTGTTGACTGGTCCTTTAATCTTAGCCATATAAGTTCAAACAGGTAGATCAAACTACCGCCCTGGCTGTGCGCCAGGAATGTGGCAGCTTGAGTAAATTTAAATTCAAGGAGCAACAATATGGATATTGAATTATAATTAGCAACAAAGTGGCGAGCAAATTAAAATTAACAACAGGAAGTCCCCTAGTGTTATCCCCCCTGGATAACACTCCGTTTACTGGTGCACTTTGATCTTGTATGCTACCTGCTCCACACATACAACCGCCAGGTATATGCCCGGAGTACTTGCCCTTTAGAGCGAATTGGAAGCTCTCCGACCTCTCAGCTGTCACGGATTGGGCAGTTTATCCCGCTATCGAGATAGCATAGGTAGAGGAGCTCACACAGGCAAAAAACTACCGGAGCTAGCTGGGGTGCGTTTGCGAAGTATGCTGTATAGCCGTTCAGTTGCAGCCTGTCACGAATACATCTAGCACCTGACACACCAGCGTGGAAGACTCTACCTACCTCTACAGTTTTTTGAAGATCTGTATATATAATGATCCATAAAAGAAATACAACACTTCTACCATATCAAAGAGACATAGAAGCAAGATCCCAGACTGCTGAAGAGACACCTGCACCTTAAAGGGACGCATTTACTTACCTCATAGGATTGAGGTAGCCTCTAGTAAGTAGGCATCTATCTCCATTTTTGGATTGTTTTTAAATAAGAACATACATCAAGCAAATGTGGGACTGATCTGTATATCCTGTCCATTTCCCATTTTCTCCAACATAGGTGTGTCCGGTCCACGGCGTCATCCTTACTTGTGGGATATTCTCCTCCCCAACAGGAAATGGCAAAGAGCCCAGCAAAGCTGGTCACATGATCCCTCCTAGGCTCCGCCTACCCCAGTCATTCTCTTTGCCGTTGTACAGGCAACATCTCCACGGAGATGGCTTAGAGTTTTTTAGTGTTTAACTGTAGTTTTTATTATTCAATCAAGAGTTTGTTATTTTGAAATAGTGCTGGTATGTACTATTTACTCAGAAACAGAAAAGAGATGAAGATTTCTGTTTGTATGAGGAAAATGATTTTAGCAACCGTAACTAAAATCCATGGCTGTTCCACACAGGACTGTTGAGAGCTACTAACTTCAGTTGGGGGAACAGTATGCAGTCTCTTGCTGCTTGAGGTATGACACATTCTAACAAGACGATGTAATGCTGGAAGCTGTCATTTTCCCTATGGGATCCGGTAAGCCATGTTTATTACGATCATAAATAAGGGCTTCACAAGGGCTTATTAAGACTGTAGACTTTTCTGGGCTAAATCGATTCATTATTAACACATATTTAGCCTTGAGGAATCATTTTATCTGGGTATTTTGATATAAGAATATCGGCAGGCACTGTATTAGACACCTTATTCCTTAGGGACTTTCCCAAAGCATAAGCAGAGCCTCATTTTCGCGCCGGTGTGGCGCACTTGTTTTTGAGAGGCATGGCATGCAGTCGCATGTGTGAGGAGCTCTGATACTTAGAAAAGACTTTCTGAAGGCGTCATTTGGTATCGTATTCCCCTTTGGGCTTGGTTGGGTCTCAGCAAAGCAGATACCAGGGACTGTAAAGGGGTTAAAGTTTAAAACGGCTCCGGTTCCGTTATTTTAAGGGTTAAAGCTTCCAAATTTGGTGTGCAATACTTTTAAGGCTTTAAGACACTGTGGTGAAAATTTGGTGAATTTTGTACAATTCCTTCATGTTTTTTCGCAATTGCAGTAATAAAGTGTGTTCAGTTTAAAATTTAAAGTGACAGTAACGGTTTTATTTTAAAACGTTTTTGTACTTTGTTATCAAGTTTATGCCTGTTTAACATGTCTGAACTACCAGATAGACTGTGTTCTGAATGTGGGGAAGTCAGAATTCCTATTCATTTAAATAAATGTGATTTATGTGATAATGACAATGATGCCCAAGATGATTCCTCAAGTGAGGGGAGTAAGCATGGTACTGCATCATTCCCTCCTTCGTCTACACGAGTCTTGCCCACTCAGGAGGCCCCTAGTACATCTAGCGCGCCAATACTCCTTACTATGCAACAATTAACGGCTGTAATGGATAATTCTGTCAAAAACATTTTAGCCCAAATGAACACTTGTCAGCGTAAGCGCGGCTGCTCTGTTTTAGATACTGAAGAGCATGGCAACGCTGATACTAATATCTCTGAAGGGCCCCTAACCCAGTCTGATGGGGCCAGGGAGGTTTTGTCTGAGGGAGAAATTACTGATTCAGGGAACATTTCTCAACAGGCTGAACCTGATGTGATTGCATTTAAATTTAAGTTGGAACATCTCCGCATTCTGCTTAAGGAGGTATTATCCACTCTGGATGATTGTGACAAGTTGGTCATCCCAGAGAAGCTATGTAAAATGGACAAGTTCCTAGAGGTGCCGGGGCTCCCAGAAGCTTTTCCTATACCCAAGCGGGTGGCGGACATTGTTAATAAAGAATGGGAAAGGCCCGGTATTCCTTTCGTCCCTCCCCCCATATTTAAAAAATTGTTTCCTTTGGTCGACCCCAGAAAGGACTTATGGCAGACAGTCCCCAAGGTCGAGGGAGCGGTTTCCACTTTAAACAAACGCACCACTATACCCATAGAGGATAGTTGTGCTTTCAAAGATCCTATGGATAAAAAATTAGAAGGTTTGCTTAAAAAGATGTTTGTTCAGCAGGGTTACCTTCTACAACCAATTGCATGCATTGTCCCTGTCGCTACAGCCGCATGTTTCTGGTTCGATGAGCTGATAAAGGCGGTCGATAGTGATTCTCCTCCTTATGAGGAGATTATGGACAGAATCAATGCTCTCAAATTGGCTAATTCTTTCACCCTAGACGCCACTTTGCAATTGGCTAGGTTAGCGGCTAAGAATTCTGGGTTTGCTATTGTGGCGCGCAGAGCGCTTTGGTTGAAATCTTGGTCGGCTGATGCGTCTTCCAAGAACAAGCTACTTAACATTCCTTTCAAGGGGAAAACGCTGTTTGGCCCTGACTTGAAAGAGATTATCTCTGATATCACTGGGGGTAAGGGCCACGCCCTTCCTCAGGATCGGCCTTTCAAGGCAAAAAATAAACCTAATTTTCGTCCCTTTCGTAGAAACGGACCAGCCCGAGGTGCTACGTCCTCTAAGCAAGAGGGTAATACTTCTCAAGCCAAGCCAGCTTGGAGACCAATGCAAGGCTGGAACAAGGGAAAGCAGGCCAAGAAACCTGCCACTGCTACCAAGACTGCATGAAATGTTGGCCCCCGATCCGGGACCGGATCTGGTGGGGGGCAGACTCTCTCTCTTCGCTCAGGCTTGGGCAAGAGATGTTCTGGATCCTTGGGCGCTAGAAATAGTCTCCCAAGGTTATCTTCTGGAATTCAAGGGACTTCCCCCAAGGGGGAGGTTCCACAGGTCTCAGTTGTCTTCAGACCACATAAAAAGACAGGCATTCTTACATTGTGTAGAAGACCTGTTAAAAATGGGAGTGATTCATCCTGTTCCATTAAGAGAACAAGGGATGGGGTTCTACTCCAATCTGTTCATAGTTCCCAAAAAAGAGGGAACGTTCAGACCAATCTTAGATCTCAAGATCTTAAACAAGTTTCTCAAGGTTCCATCGTTCAAGATGGAAACCATTCGAACTATTCTTCCTTCCATCCAGGAAGGTCAATTCATGACCACGGTGGATTTAAAGGATGCGTATCTACATATTCCTATCCACAAGGAACATCATCGGTTCCTAAGGTTCGCATTCCTGGACAAGCATTACCAGTTCGTGGCGCTTCCTTTCGGATTAGCCACTGCTCCAAGGATTTTCACAAAGGTACTAGGGTCCCTTCTAGCTGTGCTAAGACCAAGGGGCATTGCTGTAGTACCTTACTTGGACGACATTCTGATTCAAGCGTCGTCCCTTCCTCAAGCAAAGGCTCACACGGACATCGTCCTGGCCTTTCTCAGATCTCACGGATGGAAAGTGAACGTGGAAAAGAGTTCTCTATCTCCGTCAACAAGGGTTCCCTTCTTGGGAACAATAATAGACTCCTTAGAAATGAGGATATTTCTGACAGAGGCCAGAAAAACAAAGCTTCTAGACTCTTGTCGGATACTTCATTCCGTTCCTCTTCCTTCCATAGCTCAGTGCATGGAAGTGATCGGGTTGATGGTAGCGGCTATGGACATAGTTCCTTTTGCGCGCATTCATCTAAGACCATTACAACTGTGCATGCTCAGTCAGTGGAATGGGGATTATACAGACTTGTCTCCGAAGATACAAGTAGATCAGAGGACCAGAGACTCACTCCGTTGGTGGCTGTCCCTGGACAACCTGTCACGAGGGATGACATTCCGCAGACCAGAGTGGGTCATTGTCACGACCGACGCCAGTCTGATGGGCTGGGGCGCGGTCTGGGGATCCCTGAAAGCTCAGGGTCTTTGGTCTCGGGAAGAATCTCTTCTACCGATAAATATTCTGGAACTGAGAGCGATATTCAATGCTCTCAAGGCTTGGCCTCAGCTAGCGAGGGCCAAGTTCATACGGTTTCAATCAGACAACATGACAACTGTTGCGTACATCAACCATCAGGGGGGAACAAGGAGTTCCCTAGCGATGGAAGAAGTGACCAAAATCATTCTATGGGCGGAGTCTCACTCCTGCCACCTGTCCGCTATCCACATCCCAGGAGTGGAAAATTGGGAAGCGGATTTTCTGAGTCGTCAGACATTGCATCCGGGGGAGTGGGAACTCCATCCGGAAATCTTTGCCCAAGTCACTCAGCTGTGGGGCATTCCAGACATGGATCTGATGGCCTCTCGTCAGAACTTCAAAGTTCCTTGCTACGGGTCCAGATCCAGGGATCCCAAGGCGGCTCTAGTGGATGCACTAGTAGCACCTTGGACCTTCAAACTAGCTTATGTGTTCCCGCCGTTCCCTCTCATCCCCAGGCTGGTAGCCAGGATCAATCAGGAGAGGGCGTCGGTGATCTTGATAGCTCCTGCGTGGCCACGCAGGACTTGGTATGCAGATCTGGTGAATATGTCATCGGCTCCACCTTGGAAGCTACCTTTGAGACGAGACCTTCTTGTTCAGGGTCCGTTCGAACATCCGAACCTGGTTTCACTCCAGCTGACTGCTTGGAGATTGAACGCTTGATCTTATCGAAGCGAGGGTTCTCAGATTCTGTTATCGATACTCTTGTTCAGGCCAGAAAGCCTGTAACTAGAAAGATTTACCACAAAATTTGGAAAAAATATATCTGTTGGTGTGAATCTAAAGGATTCCCTTGGGACAAGGTTAAGATTCCTAAGATTCTATCCTTCCTTCAAGAAGGATTGGAAAAAGGATTATCTGCAAGTTCCCTGAAGGGACAGATTTCTGCCTTGTCTGTGTTACTTCACAAAAAGCTGGCAGCTGTGCCAGATGTTCAAGCCTTTGTTCAGGCTCTGGTTAGAATTAAGCCTGTTTACAAACCTTTGACTCCTCCTTGGAGTCTCAATTTAGTTCTTTCAGTTCTTCAGGGGGTTCCGTTTGAACCCTTACATTCCGTTGATATTAAGTTATTATCTTGGAAAGTTTTGTTTTTAGTTGCAATCTCTTCTGCTAGAAGAGTTTCAGAATTATCTGCTCTGCAGTGTTCTCCTCCTTATCTGGTGTTCCATGCAGATAAGGTGGTTTTACGTACTAAACCTGGTTTTCTTCCAAAAGTTGTTTCTAACAAAAACATTAACCAGGAGATTATCGTACCTTCTCTGTGTCCGAAACCAGTTTCAAAGAAGGAACGTTTGTTGCACAATTTGGATGTTGTTCGCGCTCTAAAATTCTATTTAGATGCTACAAAGGATTTTAGACAAACATCTTCCTTGTTTGTTGTTTATTCTGGTAAAAGGAGAGGTCAAAAAGCAACTTCTACCTCTCTCTCTTTTTGGATTAAAAGCATCATCAGATTGGCTTACGAGACTGCCGGACGGCAGCCTCCCGAAAGAATCACAGCTCATTCCACTAGGGCTGTGGCTTCCACATGGGCCTTCAAGAACGAGGCTTCTGTTGATCAGATATGTAGGGCAGCGACTTGGTCTTCACTGCACACTTTTACCAAATTTTACAAGTTTGATACTTGTGCTTCTTCTGAGGCTATTTTTGGGAGAAAGGTTTTGCAAGCCGTGGTGCCTTCCATTTAGGTGACCTGATTTGCTCCCTCCCTTCATCCGTGTCCTAAAGCTTTGGTATTGGTTCCCACAAGTAAGGATGACGCCGTGGACCGGACACACCTATGTTGGAGAAAACAGAATTTATGTTTACCAGATAAATTACTTTCTCCAACGGTGTGTCCGGTCCACGGCCCGCCCTGGTTTTTTTAATCAGGTCTGATAATTTATTTTCTTTAACTACAGTCACCACGGTACCATATGGTTTCTCCTATGCAAATATTCCTCCTTAACGTCGGTCGAATGACTGGGGTAGGCGGAGCCTAGGAGGGATCATGTGACCAGCTTTGCTGGGCTCTTTGCCATTTCCTGTTGGGGAGGAGAATATCCCACAAGTAAGGATGACGCCGTGGACCGGACACACCGTTGGAGAAAGTAATTTATCAGGTAAACATAAATTCTGTTTTTTCTTCATTGTATATATTTTTGGACATAACACTACCTCTTGTGTATATTGACTCATTTTGTTACTAATTGCTGGTGCCAATAAGGAGTAGATTTTGTATAGGAATATTCATCTCCCGATGCATATTACTTAGAATCATACTAGAAAGTTTTATGTTTTGATTTCTTATACCTGATTTCATTGTACTAAGAGGTGGAGGTATTATTGATACATATGTGTATATGTTTAGATAAGCAGTGCGCCCTGGTACCAATCTTTCTACATATATATATATATATATATATATATATATATATATATATATATATATATATATATATATATATATATAAAATTTCGCTCTGGTTATAATAACTGCGCATGCGCAATGATGTATGATGAGCGTCATCGAAAACTACATGAACGTGCCTGTATTGGCATAGTGATGGGTAAGAAGCATGAAGGGGAGGAGTTAGGTAGCCATATTTAGATCGTAATATTAGAAATAACGATGAGGATTACTAGGACGTTTGAAAAGGTAATAAAGCAGGGATGCGGTGCAGGCGGATCTTCGATTGTGTTTAAACAATATGGGATAATGTTATATCGGGTGTTGAGTGTCCCTTTAATATTGTAACAACTGTAATTACATAGAAATCATGTAACATTATTTAATATGATCCAATGCTAGGCACTTGATGAAATATAATTCTAAGCTAAACTATATTTCCAATATCTATTATTGTGCTGATATTTAACCATCAAAAAAAGTAATGTGTTCCATTGTTGCTATAAAATGCTGTTTGTTGCAATGATACATAATTGAACCATGGCCTTTTACTCACAAAACTTATATACGTCAAGTATGACAAGAACATATAACAGTCAAATGTGAAGTTAAGTACTTTAGATATCACACATAATATATGTATATACAGAATATAGTACATTAATACAAGTCAACCCAAAAAAGGAGAATACAATAATTCCTCATTCAAACCTCCTGGGGACAAGGTATCTAGGTTATAAATCCATCGGCTTTCATGTTGTAAGAGAACCTTATCTAAATTGCCACCCCTAATGCCTAGCTTAACCTTTTCAATTCCTATTATACTAAAGGTTCTAAGAGATGAGTTGTGGTATTTTTTAAAATGTTGTGCTATACTAGAGGTTTTTTCTCATGTTCAATATCACGTACATGTTTAAGGGTTCTATCTCTAGGGGCTCTTGTCGTTTTTCCGACATAAGAGTGGGCACCCACTTTTGGCCAGATAAATTAGACCTTTAGATCTACAAGTAATCTTGACCCTAATGCTGTAAGTACGGCCTGTCTTAGACACAAAGTATTTGGCCTTCTGTATGCAAGTACAGGCTTTGCAGCATCTACATGGGTAGCAGCCTGGTTCAGTTGCAGAACGATGTAACCAATTCTGTGTTTGTGATGGTCTGCTATAAAAACTACGTACCAGGTTGTCACCTAGATTCGGTGCCCTTCTAGCTGTCATCTGAGGATAATCTTCTAGAACATTGTGTTAAAGTGAATGTAAATTTTCTCTTAATTAGTAATCAATATCAATTCCCAGTCATTGCATTAGTTAAAACGTATTATTTAAAAAAAAAAAAAAAAAATCAAAATATCTCTTTATATTTTATATGTAAACTTAGCTCCGTTATTGTTCTAACTCCTCCCATCCATTTCTTCCGGTATTTCGGCCGCATTACGTATAGAGCAGCCCCTCCCGCTCTATTACGTATTTGAAAAGCTCGTTCACGATGATTAGTTAGTTTGCACATGCGTTTAACACTCAGTGTATAATATGCGCATGCATTATTAAATGATTACGAAATCTCTATCGGCACCGAAGAAAATGAATGATGGAATTTTCTGCGCATTCTTGAATCGTGTAGCGCTTCAAGATCAATCAGCATTTTGGTAACGCATGCGTATAAACAATTTCTGATGTCTGCGAAAAGGGGCTGGACGCCACGGGGTGTGAAAGATTATTAGTAGAATAAATTGTCAATCAACGTTGGATATGCGGTCCAAAATGGCGGGCGGAGGAAGCGAGTAAGACAATTCAGAATAAATAAGTATATATATATTGATTACATGGTAGATTAAAAAAAAAGATGAATTAAAGTCCACTTAATTTTGATTGCTAAACAATATGAGATTGGGCGATAGCATTGATTTTACATCCACTTTAAGTATTGGCCAGTGCTTTTTGTATATTTCCATTTTTTTATTTATACTTCCCTCTTTACATACATTTTATATAATAACACAATAAAAGTTTGATTTGTAGGTTGATGTCTGAATCACGAAATAAACAGTTTGGGTTTCATTGCCCTTTAAAGGACCAGTAAATATAGTAAATTTGCATAATAAACAAATGCATGATAAAAATACAATAGCACTTAGTCTGAACTTCAAATGAGTAGTAGATTTCCACTCCTCCCGTATCATGTGACAGCCATCAGCCAATCACAAATGCATATACGTATATTCTGTGTATTCTTGCACATGCTCAGTAGGAGCTTGTGACTCAAAGTGTAAATATAAAAATTTGTGTATATTTTGTTAATGGAAGTAAATTGGAAAGTTGTTTAAAATTGCATGTTCTATCTGAATTATGAAGGTTAAATTTTGACTTGCGTGTCCCTTTCATCAGTGAAAGAGGAAGAAGGAACTCTGGCTCATGAATTTAAAATCATTGGCGTGCCAGTAATTTGCTGTACTCCCTATCTGTATACACATCGCTCCCTTAAACACTCCAGCCGCCTCTATGAGCAGGTGATTCCAGAGGTAAAGTAAAATTGTAATTCACAAAGGCAGCAGCACTCCAAGTAAATCCAATTATTACTTGTTGGATATACAACAGACAATGTTTCAGATCACTATCTGTAATCATGTGATTGTGATCCGAAATGTTGTCTGCTGCCTTTGTGACTGGCTTTTTATCTTGGGGTTTTGCTGCTTAACCCTGCAGTGTGCACCTGATTATTACACTGGTGCTAAGGTTACTAAATTAATTTATTCCACAATTATAGAATCTCTGATAAACGTACTATATCTAAAAAACATTTACATTTATAAAAACATGCTCAAGGAAAAAGCACTAAAAAGAGCTTAAATACCAGGACTATTAATCTAAAAAAGGCCTTTAAATTGTCCTTAACAACTGCCGCAATATATTTGTAGAAAACTCCGCTAAGGCTATAATATGTTTAAGTTGGTGATGAACTTGCATTTAAATCACTTTTTGTTGGGTTGAAAAATATCACAATCCATTCTCCTGCTATCCTTGTGCCTTAATTTACTTCAGTACATGTTCATGTAGGATGTGGATTAGTCTGACGTATAGGCAGCGTGGTGAATTGTAACCGCCTGTGTTTTCTTAAGAGTGTACCGGTGTTCTAAAATTGTCCAGGACCTAGAAGAATGCAGGACCGCGTCTCTTCCGGTGACACTGCTCAGCTGTTTGACTGCAAATCCCCTCAGAGCGCAGGCGCTTCGAGTCACGGCATCAACCATATCTATACGATGGTCACTGTAATTCCCCCCCCTCTTCACTATCTTTTTTATGCCTCTGCCTGGGGGGGTACAAGGTGGACTTCACCCCCTCTTGTAAACCTCATTCCCCAAAGTTTACTTGGGGCGTATGCCAGAGGATCGGGGGGCGCCCCTCTTCAACCTCCCAGACAGGGGAAAAAAAATAGTGAAGATGGGGGAATTACAGTGCCCATCGTATATATGTGTGGTTAGAGATTAGGTTCTGTGGTGTAGTGCATGCGCAAACTTGTTCTCGCGAAGAAAAATGTGGCAACGCAGTAGAGCACACCTGTAGTGAATTAATTTGCCGTCACACACTTGAGCGGTGTCACCGGAAGTGACACGGTCCAGCATTCTTATGTGGTCTAGGAAAACTTTAGAACACCGGCTCCTCTGCATCTTCCACACACTTTGCCACTTTACCACTGCCAGAAACCAACAGTTTCTTGACTTTTACATTTCATATTGAGCTAGCTCTGGTGCCCAGTATTTAAACTCCATGTTCTGCTGTCAAATAAATGCCAATCTCGAGTTTAAACACTGAACGCCGGAGCTAAGTAAGATCTGTAAAAGCCAACGAGAGGGTGTTTTCTGGCAGTGGTGAAGCGACAGAGCTTGTGTAAGACGCTGAGGAGCCGATGTTCTATCAGGATAGTAAATGTATCAGATCAGCAAACGGAAGTGACGTTCCATCAGCTGTCTGCCAGAAAATTCTCACTGCACATGTGCTCCACCGCGTAATCACATTCCAGTGCCTGCATGTCACAAATTACTATCTACCCATCAGATTCTTGGACTCCGTTTAAAGCGCCTTTGCACTTGTGTGCACTAACATAGCCATCAGATTGTTGGACACTTGTTAGAGCGCATGTGCAAATTACGAACACGTTTATAAACGCCTATATATATATTAAACCTGGAACATGCTGCCACTATATACGTAAAGCACATGTACCATTTACATGATATTACTGTATCACTGGGCAGTGTCACTATATACATAAACATGCTATTCTGATAGTACATGTACTTTGTGTATATAGTGACACTGCCCAGTGATACAGTAATATCATGTAAATTGTATATGTGCTTTATATATATATATATATATATATATATATATATATATATATATATATATATATATATATATATATATATTATGTTTACTTTGAATTAGCATATTTTGTTTTTATTAAAAGGAGTACTGTTACATATTCCACTGGAGTGTTTATTCAGAAAACATGTTTCTTATAGCGATAATACCTCCTTGTCCAGCATACACTTATATTTTCATATTCAAGTTTGCACTCTGACCTTTTATGGACTACATTATCACTGTAAAGTAATAGTGTGCATGTGTGAGAGAGAGCCTGAGATTTTTTATGAGCACTGCTCACATTGCAGGTCATTCAAGTTAGAGGAAGGGGGGATTCTATGGTAGAAAAAAGCACCCCAATATTTTGATAACAAGATACACAACAGGCAAAAACACAGAATAGTGATTTGAGCCAAACTGGTATCTATAAGAGGGGCCAATAATGATTACTAGGTATATTAAATGGTCAGCTATATAAATATATATTCAAATGTGTGTAAATTATAATGATAATGATATTAACTGCCTTAAACAGGGATATAGTGAGTGTTACAAAAAACTATAGAAAGCTCTAAACAGTCCAAGGAATATAAAGACTGTTATGTCGAGACAACAAAGCTATTCACATATAACAGCTACAGATATGCAATTATAATATTGAGACTAAAGTCCAAAATATATATAATATATATGAGATAATGAAGCAGTGTCCTGAAACAGAAGACTTATCCAATAAAAGGAGTATCCACGAATCCAGGCAGCTCTTCTGGTGTGTCACGCCATGTCACAATGATGAGAGATCTATAATACACAAGATAGAGGGCGCCACATGGTGCAAATCAAGCAGGTAACCAAATGGTTTAGAAACAGGTGAAATCCTACTCACGTTGCGGAAAGCACAGATGTGCAATCTGAGCAAGCCGGAACCAATGGGTCGTCGGGTAGACACCTAGGCACACACTTTTCTCTGGACTCCCTCTGGGTGGGACGAGGATATCATCAATCCCAAGTGTGTGCCTAGGTGTCTACTGGACGACCCATTGGTTCCGTCTTGCTCAGATTGCACATCTATTCTTTCCACAACGTGAGTAGAATTTCACCTGTTTCTATACCATTTGGTTACCTGCTTGATTTGCACCATGTGGTGCCCTCTATCTTGTGTATTATAGACCCCAATATTTTGTTGCACCCCTATTGTGCATGTAATTTATCTACTATCACGGCCATTTCAGTTGACCTCTTTCGGTGTACCTAGCTTTTGGGTACTGTAATATACAGGATTAATAAATCTTCTTTCACACTCTTGTGAACCGCAAAATCCACTTTTTTTTTTTGCCACAGACTCCCATTTTTCAATTACTGACAGCTCTGTTCAATGGTGACACATGTATGCCTCAATTAACTTTACACACATATCATTGCAAGGTCACTAGTTAAACACATAACATTCCAGGATCACTAGTTAAACGCATAGCATTGGGAGGTCACTATTTAAACGCATAGCATTGGGTGGTCACTATTTAAAAACATAGCATTGCAGGGTCATTTAGTAAAACATTTAACATTGCAGTGTCACTAGTTAAACACACAGTATAGTGGGGTCACACATAGCATTACAGGCTCACTAGTTGAACACAAAATTGCAGCGCCACAATTTCAACACATACCATTGCATGGTCACTAGTTAAAACGCATAGCATTGGGTGGTCACTAGTTAAACACATAGCATTGCAGGATCATTTAGTAAAACACATAGCATTGCAGGCTCACTTGCTGAAATTGTGGCTCTGCATCTTTGTGTTCAACTAGTGAGCCTGCAATGCTATGTGTTTAACTAATGACCCCACTATACTGTGTGTTTAACTAGGGATACTGCAATGTTATGTGTTTTACTAAATGACCCTGCAATGCTATGTGTTTAACTAGTGACCACCCAATGCCATGTGTTTAACTAGTGACCACCCAATGCCATGTGTTTAACTAGTGACCACCCAATGCCATGTGTTTAACTAGTGACCACCCAATGATATGTGTTTAACTAGTGATCCTGTAATGCTATGTGTGTAACTAGTGACCCCTCAATACTGTGTGTTTAACTAGTGACACTGCAATGTTATGTGTTTTACTAAATGACCCTGCACTGCTATGTGTTTAACTAGTGACCTCCCAATGGTTTGCATTTTAACTAGTGACAATGCAATGGTATGTGTTGAAAGTTTGGCACTGCAATTTTGTGTTCAACTAGTGAGCCTGTAATGCTATGTGTTTAACTAGTGACCCCACTATACTGTGTCTTTAACTAGTGACAATGCAATGTTATGTGTTTTACTAAATGACCCTGCAATACTATGTGTTTAACTACTGACCACCCAATGCTATGTGTTTAAATAGTGACCACCCAATGCTATGCGTTTAACTAGTGACCATGCAAACGTATGTGTTGAAATTGTGGCTCTGCAATGTTGTGTTCAACTAGTGAGCCTGCAATGCTATGTGTTTAACACATACCATTGCAGGGTCACTAGTTAAGTACATAATATTGCAGGGTCACTAGTGCTAAAATGACATGATCTAATGAATAAGATCATTTTAATTAAAGTTTACTTTTTATTAAATGTGCTTTGTTCCCATGGTATTCTTTTGTTGAAGTGATACCTAGGTAGGTGACTGGAGCACTATATGGAAGGAAATAGTACTGCCATCTAGTGCTCTTGCCAATAGATTGCAAAACTGCTGCCACACAGTGCTCCAGACATGCCTTCCGTGCCCCCCGCCCCCCCCCAACAAAAGCCGCCAAGAGCTCAGCAGAGTAAGTTCTGTGTAAAATGTTATACTCAGCTGCTGCCCAGCTGCAGCCCAGCTGCAGGTAAAAAAAAATAAAAAGTAAAGAAATGAACACTGTGATCTCATGAGATTTGACTGAAAGGACCAGTCAACACAGTAGATTTGCATAATCAACAAATGCAAGATAACAAGACAATGCAATAGCACTTAGTCTGAACTTAAAGGGACATTATACACTAATTTTTTCTTTGCATAAATGTTTTGTAGATGATCTATTTATATAGCCCATAAAGTTGTTTTTTTTAAAATAAATGTATAGTTTTGCTTATTTTTAAATAACATTGCTCTGATTTTCAGACTCCTAACCAAGCCCCAAAGTTTTATGTGAATACCGTCAGCTACCTTCTCCAGCTTGCTTCTGTTTGTGTAAAGGGTCTTTTCATATGCAAAAGAAGGGGGAGGGGGGAGTGACTTATTTGCCACTTGCAGTGGGCTTTCCAACTGCCTTTTCAACAGAGCCAAACTGACAGCTTCTAAGTAAGTTTTTAAACAGTTTTATACTGGATTTTTATATCAGTATCTGTGCATCTTATTCTTTATAGTAGTGTCTATTACATGCAGTTATATGAAAATGAGTGTATACTGTCCCTTTAAAATGAGTAGTAGAGTTTTTTTTCTGACAATTTTAAGTTATGTCTCTTTCCACTACCCCTGTACCATGTGACAGCCATCAGCCAATCACAAATGCATACACGTACCATGTGACAGCCATCAGCCATTCACAAATGCATACACACTTATTCTTGCACATGCTCAGTAGGAGCTGGTGACTCAATAAGTTTAAATATAAAAAGACTGTGCACATTTAGTTAATGGAAGTAAATTGGAAAGTTGTTTAAAATGGCATGCTCTATCTGAATAATGAAAGTTTAATATTGATTGAGTGTCCTTTTAACTCTCATGAGATTTCATAGTAAACTAACTTAAACTGAATAGGAAAATAAGAGGAGTGCACAAGGCTCAATCCCTTAGCTGTCCCAGGACAGACATACTGATTTGCTGCTTAGAAATCCTTTACAATGGGATGTGGCTACTGAGGAATTTTTTAGGTGAAATATATTTCTTTTTTACATAGAGATGTTCAGGTGATATTTTCTAGTCAGCTTTTTACAGCTATGCTGCATGACTTTCAAGTGTTTCAACATTTGGGTATCATGGCCCTTTAAGTATTTTTTCCCCACTATTTTGCAACAACTTTATTTTTTGTATTATACTGTTTGTAGTTGATCTATTTAGAAAGAAGCATAATGATCGAGGGTAGAGAGAATACATATGAAACTAAGTCTGGATAAAGGAAGATAAGTTTAACTGGGAAAATAAGAGAACATCTTAGACTGTCGCTGATAACAACATTGTTATTCCAACACTCTATGCTCTGTGTCTCAAAATGCACATTTTTTAAGGAGATTCAGATACTGTATTGTCCCACCTTTCCCTTCTCTTGTAGTTGTGCATTTAACTGTTGATGGTCTCAATTCAGCAGTAATTGCAGCACTTTTAATTTTACCCTAAAATATAAACACATTTTAAACAGATTTTTGCATGAAGAAAGGCACAGTCTACAATATAATTTGTTATTGTTTTAAAAGATAGATAATCACTTTATTACCCATTCACCAGTTTTGCATAACCAACAGTTACATTAATACACATTTTACCTCTGTGATTACCTTGTATCTAAGCATCTTCTGACAGATCCCTGATCACATGACTGTGACTGTTTATTATCTATTGACTTGCATTTAGCATTGTTTTGTGCTAACTCTTAAATAACTCCCCGTGCCTGAACACAGTGTTATCTATATGGCCCACATGAACTAGCAGTATTCTGCAGTTAAAAAAGAATGTGATAAGGCAGCCTTCAAGGGCTTAGAAATTAGCATATGAGCCTACCTAGGGTTAGTTTCAACTAAGAATACCAAGAGAACAAAGCAAATTTGATGATAAAAGTAAATTGGAAAGTTGATTAAAATTACAAGTCCTGTCTGAATAATGAAAGTTTCATTTTGACTAGACTGTCCCTTGGCTGATATGGACAACGCCCACCATTGGTATCGACCAATAAGGTGCATTTTAAAATATTCTTTTTTACCCACAAAAATAAAGCAATTGCCATTTACAAGGACTATTGCACTTTTGCTTATATATATTGTTTTGTGGACAGGTTAGCAAATTTTCAAATCACAAACAAGAATGTTTCCTTCTTTAACCCCTTAATGACCGAGGACGTGCAGGGTACGTCCTCAAAAAAAAGGCAGTTAACGCCTGAGGACGTACCCTGCACGTCCTCAGTGTGGAAAGCAGCTGGAAGCGATCCTGCTCGCTTCTAGCTGCTTTCCGGTTATTGCAGTGATGCCTCGATATGGAGGCATCCTGCAATAACCTTACATGGCCATCCGATGCAGAGAGAGCCACTCTGTGGCCCTCTCTGCACCGGACATCGATGGCCGGTATTGTTGGTGGGTGGGAGCCGACTTGGGAGGCGGGTGGGTGGCCATCGGTGTGACGTCAAGGGGGGTGGGATCGGGGGCGGGTCCGTCGGGGGACGCGCAAGGACGCGCGCGCGTGCACGGAGGGTGGCGGGCGGGAGCAGGTGGGAACCGCTAAACTACGGAAAATGTTTTAATAAAAAGTGGTCTAATCTTGTTTGTGCAAAAGCACAAAAAGAGATCGTGGAGGGGTGGGGGGTTGGTTTTGTGTGGGGGGAAGCTACACTACAGAAAAGTTTAACAAATTTAAAAAAAAAAAACATTTTTTCTTCTAAACTGGGTACTGGCAGACAGCTGCCAGTACCCAAGATGGCGCCCATTAAGTTAGAGTGGGAGGGTTATAGAGCTGTTTGAGGGGGATCAGTGAGGTTGGGGGCTAAGGGGGGATCATACACAGCAGCATATGTAAATATGCTTAAATTTTTTTATAGCTTTTATTTTAGTACTGGCAGACTTTCTGCCAGTACTTAAGATGGCGGGGACAATTGTGGGGTGGGGGAGGGAAGAGAGCTGTTTGGGAGGGATCAGGGGGTCTGATATTTCAGGTGGGAGGCTGAGCTCTACACTAAATCTAATATTAACCCTGCAAGCTCCCTAAAAGCTACCTAATTAACCCCTTCGCTGCTAGCCATAATTCACGTGTGATGCGCAGCGGCATTTAGCGGCCTTCTAAATACCAAAAAGCAACGCCAAAGCCATATATGTCTGCTATTTCTGAACAAAGGGGGATCCCAGAGAAGCATTTACAACCATTTGTGCCATAACTGCACAAGCTCTTTGTAAATGATTTCAGTGAGAAACCTAAAATTGTGAAAAATGTTACGTTTTTTTTTTAATTTGATCGCATTTGGCGGTGAAATGGTGGCATGAAATATACCAAAATGGGCCTAGATCAATACTTGGGGTTGTCTACTACACTACACTAAAGCTAAAATTACCTAAAAAAGCTCCCTACATGCTCCCTAATTAACCCCTTCACTGCTGGGCATAATACACGTGTGGTGCGCAGCGGCATTTAGTGGCCTTCTAATTACCAAAAAGCAAAGAACATGTAAACATTGGGTATTTCTAAACTCAGGACAAAATTTAGAAACTATTTAGCATAGGTGTTTTTTTGGTGGTTGTAGATATGTAACAGATTTTGGGGGTCAAAGTTAGAAAAAGTGTTTTTTTTTTAAAATTTTTCCTCATATTTTATAATTTTTTTATAGTAAATTATAAGATATGATGAAAATAATGGTATCTTTAGAAAGTCCATTTAATGGCGAGAAAAACGGTATATAATATGTGTGGGTACAGTAAATGAGTAAGATGAAAATTACAGCTAAACACAAACACCGCAAAAATGTAAAAATAGCCTTGGTCCCAAACGGACAGAAAATGGAAAAGTGCTGTGGTCATTAAGGGGTTAAAGGGATACTGAACCCAATTTTTTTTCTTTTGTGATTCAGATAGAGCATGCACTTTTAAGCAACTTTCTAATTTACTCCTAGTATAAATTTTTCTTCGTTCTCTTGCTATCTTTATTTGAAAAAGAAAGTTCAGAACCCTGGATAGCACTTGTTTATTGGTGGATGAATTTATCAGCAAGAACAATCCAGGTTGTTCACCAAAAATGGGCCGGCATCTAAACTTACATTCTTGCTTTTCAAATAAAGATACCAAGAGAATTTAGAACATTTGCTAATAGGAGTAAATTAGAAAGTTACTTAAAATTGCATGCTCTATCTGAATCCCAAAAGAAAAAATTTGGGTTCAGTGTCCCTTTAACACCTCTTTTTGGTACCATGGGCTATTGCTGGCTGAATTGACCTGAATAGTCCAAAGTCAAGTGTTGAAGGTGTCCATGAAGGTAGAAGCAGCTTAGATTTTGGTGGGTAAAATTAGATTACATGATGTCAAGCAAAAATAAAGGAACAGATCAACACTGCTGTATCACAAATTTGTAAAAGAGAGTGTTTGGAATACTTGCGTTTGACCTGTAAAGCCCCACAAAGCTACCCAATCAAAACGTTATTTCTCCAAATAATGGTATAAGTGAAACTATGCAAAAAAGTATGTGAGCTCTACAAAGCTACGGGGATGGATAATTTATAACTCTGTTATGTTTCCATGTGAGTGGAAAAAACTTTACTTTATCCAAAAAGTTGTAATAAACCTTGTAATTAATAAATAATGCACCTTATAATTAAGGCTTATTAATTATAAGGTGCATTATTTATTAATTTATTAATTACAAGGTTTATTACACGCTCACATGGAAACATTATAATCTGATAACAGAGTTATAAGTTATCCATCCCCGTAGCTTTGTAGCGCTCCCATCCTTTAGCACAGATATCCTGAAAATATTTCATTTAAAATTTGTGATACATGCAAAAAAGTATTGCACAAGGCAGGGTTAACAGTATAGGGGTCACTTGGGTTGTAATATTGTTTGTAATAGGAGGGGGTCCTTGAGAAGAGTTTCTTGCTGTTGGGGTCATGGGCTGAAACAGTATAATATGGAAATGATACTGACAGATAATGGGGTTAAGTTAGCTTGAAGATAGTTTGCAATGTGTGTGTGCGGGAGGGGGGGCGGTATCACCAGCTGGGGGTTACGCAGTTACATCGCATTCCACTGGTGCCTATGTATATGTTTAATCCTTTCAGAGTTTATTACTAGCACTGGGGGATTACGTGTTTTGGAATATTTCTCAGTGTTTCTGTTGCTGATAAAGCATTGGGTAGAGGGAATACAGATGTTACAAAAATAAGTTGCTTATGTACACGCTTTGACCAATTCATTGAGTTGCAGCATGACTGGAATTGTGCAGTTTCTGCCTAGAAGGGTAATGAGCTTTCAGAAGGCTTTAACAGTAAGACTGGAATCTAACCCCAAGTACTCATGAATTGTTCTATATTGATATGTATGGTTTGATTTTCTGCAGCATAGTTGCAAAAATTAAATGTATCGGGGAAAAAGTCTTACAATATTAAAAATTTTTTTTTTATCGATTACATATATACAGCTTATCTCTCCTAATATCTGTCTTAAAATAATTCACTCTAAAGCATTAAAGGGACAGTCTAGTCAAAAATAAACTTTCATGATACAGATAGGGCATATTATTTTAAACAACTTTTCAATGTACTTTTATCATCAATTTTGCTTTGTTCTCTTGGTATTCTTAGTTGAAAGCTAAACCTAGGAGGTTCATATGCTGATTACTTAGCCCTTGAAAACTGCCTCTTATCTGAATGCATTTTGACATTTTTTTCACAACTAGAGGGTGTTAGTTCACGTGTGCCATATATATATATATATATATATATATAACATTGTGCTCACGCCCGTGGAGTTACCTAGGAGTCAACACTGATTGGCTAAAATGCAAATCTGTCAAATGAACTGAAATAAGGGGGCAGTCTGGAGGGACTTAGATTCAAGGTAATCACAGAGGTAAACGTATATAAATATAACTGTTGGTTATGCAAAACTGGGGATTGGGTAATAAAGGGATTATCTATCTTTTTAAACAATAAACATTCTGGTGTATACTGTCCCTTTGATTTTCAGTTTTTGTTTGTGTGTCTTTCTTGATTTGCTGAACCACGCTTGTTAGTTATTAAATAGCCAATGTAAATCTAATTTTCTATTCTCTCACATCCTGGAGACGGTCTCGTTTTGCAGAGGCTGAACTGCTCTTCCTAAAGCTGTTAATCATTATGTGACAATTAAAAATAACTCTATTCACAAATAAGAGGAAAACTGTTAGCAAATACGTGATCTCTATTAGTGGAACATGCTGTTTTTAGCACAATGAAAACAGTGCCAGTAGCATCGTTGGTTTAGTGTCAATCAAAATATCAAAATATCACAGTATTAAGGGTATGGTTAGGAATATGGTTAACTCTTTTGATGCTCAAAAGAGGTTCAGCGCTTTGTCATATGTCTGAAATGACTCTAAAA
Source organism: Bombina bombina (assembly GCF_027579735.1). Taxonomy (NCBI): domain Eukaryota; kingdom Metazoa; phylum Chordata; class Amphibia; order Anura; family Bombinatoridae; genus Bombina; species Bombina bombina. The sequence continues at coordinate 889,736,998 of NC_069499.1, read as the reverse complement.
TGACATTTTGTATCGGTACACGTTGGTAGATGATCACTGACTACTGTAGTATGTAGAAACTTGTCTCCTACATATGCTGCTTTTATTCATGCTGGAATAATTTCAGTTTCTACCTGTTTAAAGTGGTTTTTTTTATTTATTTATTTTTTATTTTGTACAAAAGAAGAAAGTTTGCCCCATCTTAGCACAATACATTAGACACAATCGCTCACAAAGCATATTATTTTTATTTTCCATTTTTAACCTGCTATTTATTTGACTTTGGTAAAGTCTGCATTTTGGCATCCAGAGGCATTGTGGACATGGAGATATAGTATATTGGCCACAGCAAAAAAAAACAAAAAAACCCCACAAATTTCATTAGGCCTTTCCAGGGGTTTATCTGTGAACTGGTGATAAAGCAAAGCCCTCTCCAGTTTCAAATGCCTTTTTTATGCAGTATTGAAATGACACATCCTTTTAAAGCAGTGTTTCTCAACTCCAGTCCCCAGGACCCTTTACAGGCCAGATATTCATTATATTGAGCACAGGTGAAATAATCAGCTGATCAGTAACCATGGTTACTAACCTGCTCTCACCCTTCAGATGATTATTTAACCTGTATGAAACTCTGGCCTGTTAAATGTCCTGAAGACTGGAGTTGAGAAACACTACTTTAAAGAATCCTTCCGTCTCTCTTTAAAAGGACATTGAACTCTATATTTTTAAACAGCTTCCCACTTGACTTCTATTATCACATTTGCTTTGTTCTTTTGGAATCCTTTGTGGAAGAAGCACTGCTGGGAGCTAGCTTACCACATTGACTGAGCCAATGACAAAAGGCATATAGTTGCAGCTACTATCAACAACTAGCTCCCACTAGTGAATTTACTGCTCCTGAGCATACCTAGGTATTCTCTTAAAGGACACCAAGAGAACAAATCAAATTAGATAATAGAAGTAAATTGGAAAGTGATTAAAATAACATGCTCAATTTAAGTCATGAAAGTTTTTTTACTTTTAGGGTCTCTTTAATTCCTTTACCCATATTTTGTCATGTAATAATAGCTGTTCTTGCCTGTTAAATCTTCCACTTATATTGAAAGTTCAATACGGCTGTATAGGCTATGTAAGAAAGAGATGACCGCAATAATCAGCCATCCAATAGGGTGGGAGTGATAAATCCGCTAATTTGTAAGAGTTTTAGCATCTTTAAATACTTTCAACTCTTATCAGCTGCTTGTCTGAATACACTGGCAACAGTGTGGTACAAGGTAGGTGGTAAGAACTCAATTTTATTCACTAATAAGATGTATTGATCAATGGTTACACCACAGCTGCTTGATGCTTACAAAAATATACATAATATGTCAATGTAAGAATTTTGGAAATATTGCATTGAAGAACAAGCAATAAAAAGTAAACGATGTGCAACTGGCTTTCTTATTTAGCACATAAACTGGGCCCTTATTGCTTGCATGCACTTTTGAGCCTGCAGAGAGTTAACAAGAAAGACTAAAACAGCCATGAACTGAGCAGGAAGTGAAAATGCTAAATCATGGGAAACAGATTTGAAGTAGAGAGAAAAAATAGCTGTGAAAAGTCACAGTCTGCACTACTTGCTGAAAATTCTATATCAGAACAGAATATAGAATAGGCGCATCTTGTATAGATATTCTGATATTTTGACAAGCTTTTGTATAAAAACCTGTAGGTTACCTAAAGGAGTGGAGGCGAAAATGTAATTATGCTGTCCAAGGCGGCAGGTTTTCTGCCCAGCAGGGGAGGCGGGAGGAAGTGGGAGGGCCGTACGCTACAGAATAAAAATATATAAAGGGACAGGGAGGGATGGGGCAGCTACACTACAGAAAAGGGGATCTGGGGGTGTGAGGGACCCTAACTAAAGATTGAGGTTGGGGGTGTGGGGGGGGGACACTTCTCTACAGAAAATACATACAAAAATGATAAAAAAAAATATTTAAAAAAAAAACAAAAAAAAACAGTTTATAGGTACTGGCAGACAGCTGCCAGTACCTAAGATGGCAGATAATAGTTAGAGGGGGGAGGTTTAGAGAGGAGGTTGGGGGATAAGGGGGATCCTACACTGCAGAAAATATAAAAATTAATACAAAATATTTAATAATAACAAAAAACATCTTATTTTCATACTGGCATACTGATTTCACCTGTTGCCCATTTCCCATCTCAGACCACCATCTACTCACCTTTAATTTTAATATACAGGCTAAAACGACTTCTCGCCCAGGTCGCCCCGCACCTATAGAAATCTGCACACTATGGATCCTCTCCAACTTTCCAACATTATTCAAAAACGCCTCCCCTATACTTCCACAATATCCTTCCCCGACCTTGCTACAACTTACTATAACAATTCTCTCTCCTATGCACTTGACACTCTTGCTCCTCCCCAAATATGCAAAGCCCCACGTTGTCAGCTCCAGCCCTGGCACTCTCAGCAAGCACGTCACCTACAGAAATGCTCCCGTGCTGCTGAACGTGCCTGGAGGAAATTCCGCTCTGAACTTGATTTCATCCACTATAAATTTAATTCTTTATTCTTACACCTCTGACCTTCACTTAGCTAAGCAAACCTACTTCTCTTTTGTTATATCTACTGACCCCTCAAACCCTAAACGACTCTCCTCTACCCACCGGCACCAACCCTTCATCTGCATTTAGTGCTCAAGACCTGGCTGACTACTTTTTAAAAAAATAAAACACTCACCATCCGAAGCAACATCCCAACACAAGCCTGCAATCTCCCAAGTTTGCTGACAGTCACGCCCTCTACTGCTCTCTAGTCCCTCCCCCAATCACTGAGAGTGAAATGTGTTCCTTTTTGTCTTCTCACTACCTGACCACTTGACCCTATTCCTTCACATCTAATCCTTCTCTGTCTTCCACCCTCACTCCAGCTTAATCACATATTCAACCTATCCCTTTCTACCAGTTTATTCCCATCTTCTTTCAAACATGCAAAGGTCACCCACACCCTCAAAAACCCTCCCTCGACCCTAAATCTCCTGCAAACTACCGCCCCATATCACTGCTTCCGTTAGCTTCAAAATTCCCTGAAAAAATAGTTTTCGATCGCCTAACCCACTTCTAGTCCTCCAACTCATTGCTTGACCCCCTGCAATCTGGCTTCCGTCCCCAACACTCAGCTGAGACTGCCCTCACCAAGGTTACTATCTCCTTTCTGCCAAAAACAACGGCTACTATACTCATCTTACTTGACCTTTCTGCTGCCTTTGACACTGTTGACTATCCCCTCCTTCTACAGACTCCCAGCTCTCTTGGGCTCTGTAACACTGCCCTCTCCTGGATTCACTCTTATCTCTCTAACAGATTATTCTCTGTCTCTTTTGCTGGTGACTCCTCCTCTCCATTGCCTCGGTCTGTTGTACTACCTCAAGGCTCTGTTCTGGGTCTTCTACTCTTCTCTATTTATACTTTCTCATTGGGTAAACTTATCAGTAGCTATGGCTTCAACTAACACCTCTTTGCTGATGATACTCAGATCTACTTATCTCCCCTTGCACTCTCTCCTCCTGTCAATTCTCACATCAGTAACTGCTTATCTGGCATTTCCTCCTGGATGGCCTCTAACCACCTAAGATTAAACATGTCCAAGACTGAACTACTTCTTATCCCTCCTCTAATTCTATTCCAGTTTCTAATTTTTCTATCACTGTTGGCAGCACAACTATCTTCCCCATTACCCCAAGTCCGCTGCCTTGGAGTCACACTTGACTCAAATCTGTCCTTCATTCCCCACATCCAATTGCTCTCTTCATCCTGCCACAACCACCTACACAATATCTCCAAAATTCGTCCATTTTTGAGTGCTGAAACTACTAAACAGCTAATCCACTCCCTTCTAATTTCCTGATTTGACTACTGTAATAACCTACTAACTGGCCTCATAAATGCTTCTGCCAGGCTAATCCACCTCTCCCTACGCTCTGTATCTGCTGCACCTCTCTGTGAGTCCCTTCACTGGCTCGAATAGAAAAGGACAGACGCGCCACATGGCCTAATATTGTAGGATATATTCAGTATAGTATAGATAATGGTTTCACTCACATATAATATAACACTCCTAATGGTGCAGAAGGAGCAGTCTGGGATTAATGACAGTCACCCAGAAGACTGGTCTCCGGACAAAGTGCTGTGATCTGTATGACCTAGTACTGTAAATACACAATAGATTGTAAGAGTGTATGATATACACTCACATTTGGTGGAGCATCTCCCTTGGTGCTGCAGAGGCAAGCTGGGATCAATATGGTCACCCAGTAGACTTATTCTCCAGCAATTCAGGAACTCTCAGTTGTCCAAAACCGAAATAGGAGTGTAGATAGTAAATAAAAACAGGCAGCACTAGGCCATATAGGCACCTTTTTTGTGCTTTATATTGTCCTCTTCAGATCACAGCACTTTGTCCAGAGGCCAGTCTTCTGGATGACTGTCATTGATCCCAGACTGCTCTTTCTGCACCATTAGGGGTGTTATATTACATGTGAGTGAAACCATTATCTATACTATACTGATTATATCCTACAATATTAGACCATGTGGCACGTCTGTCCTTTTCTTTTCACTACAGATTACTGACACTGGATCGCGGCCTTGATCCTTCACAGCTGCCTTTTGTACCTATTCCACTCACCTACTTCGATATTCTCCATAAGCTACTCATGTACTTTAATATTCATTGTATGTTGGTAGTACATATTTCTCCAACATTGGTGTGTCCGGTCCACGGCGTCATCCATAACTTGTGGGAATATTTTCTTCCCCAACAGGAAATGGCAAAAAGCACAGCAAAAGCTGTCCATATAGTCCCTCCTAGGCTCCGCCCACCCCAGTCATTCTCTTTGCCGTTGCACAGGCAACATCTCCACGGAGATGGTGAAGAGTATGTGGTGATTAGTTGTAGTTTTTTATTCTACTATCAAGTAGTGCTGGTATGTACTATTTACTCTGAAACAGAAAAAGATGAAGAGTTCTGTTTGTGAGAGGAATATGATTTTAGCAGCAGTAACTAAAATCTTTGCTATTTCTACATAGGACTGTTGAGATGAAATAACTTCAGTTGGGGGAAACAGTTAGCAGACTTTTCTGCTTAAGGTATGACTAGACATTTTTCTAACAAGACTGTGTAATGCTGGAAGGCTGTCATTCCCCTCATGGGGACCGGTAAGCCATTTTCTTAATCAAACAGAATAAAGGGCTTAATGTGGGCTATAAAACTGGTAGACATTTTTATGGGCAAGATCTATTGCTTTATTTGGGCTTTTTATAAAGATTGATGTTGATATTCACACTTATAAAATTTGGGGAACGTTTTTTAACGTCAGGCACTGGTTTAGACACCTTTTCAGTCAGGAAGGGCCTTCCCTGTAGTAGGCTGAGCCTCATTTTCGCGCCATTACTGCGCAGTTTCTTTTGAGAGCAGGACATGCAGCTGCATGTGTGTGGGTCTGAAAATATTTAAAGAGGTTCCTAGAAGGCTTCATTTGGTATCGTATACCCCCTGGGTTTGGTAAAGTCGCAGCAAAGGCTGTAGCTGGGACTGTAGAGGGGTTACAATTTTAACCGGCTCCAGTTTCTTCATTTTAAGGGTTAAAGGTCTCAAATTTGGGGTGCAATGCTTTGAATGCTTTAAGACACTGTGGTGAAAATTTGGTTAAATTTGATCAATTCCTTCATAGTTTTTCACATATTCAGTAATAAAGTGTGCACGGTTTCAAATTTAAAGAGACAGTAATGGTTTTGTTTAAAAACGGTTTTTGTACTTTATTGACAAGTTTAAGCCTGTTTAACATGTCTGTGCCTTCAGATAAGCTATGTTCTGTATGTATGGAAGCCAATGTGTCTCCCCCTTCAAAATTGTGTGATAATTGTGCCATAGCGTCCAAACAAAGTAAGGACAGTACTGCCATAGATAGTAAAGTTGCCCAAGATGATTCATCAGATGAAGGGAGTAGACATAGTTCTACATCATCTCCTTCTGTGTCTACACCAGTTTTGCCCACGCAGGAGGCCCCTAGTACTTCTAGCGCGCCAATGCTTATTACTATGCAACAATTGACGGCAGTAATGGATAACTCCATAGCAAATATTTTATCCAAAATGCCTGCATATCAGAGAAAGCGCGATTGCTCTGTTTTAAACACTGTAGAGCAGGAGGGCGCTGATGATAATTGCTCTGTCATACCCTCACACCAATCTGACGGGGCCGTGAGGGAGGTTTTGTCAGATGGGGAAATTTCAGATTCAGGTAGAATTTCTCAACAGGCAGAACCTGATGTTGTGACATTTAAATTTAAATTAGAACATCTCCGCACACTGCTTAAGGAGGTGCTATCTACTCTGGATGATTGTGACAACCTGGTCATTCCAGAAAAATTGTGCAAGATGGACAAGTTCCTAGAGGTTCCGGTGCACCCCGACGCTTTTCCTATACCCAAGCGGGTGGCGGACATAGTGAATAAGGAGTGGGAGAAGCCCGGCATACCTTTTGTTCCCCCTCCTATATTTAAGAAATTATTTCCTATGGTCGACCCCAGAAAGGACTTATGGCAGACAGTCCCTAAGGTCGAGGGGGCAGTTTCTACACTAGCCAAGCACACTACTATTCCTATCGAGGATAATTGTGCTTTCAAAGATCATATGGATAAAAAATTGGAGGGTTTGCTTAAAAAGATTTTTGTACAGCAAGGTTACCTCCTGCAACCTATTTCGTGCATTATTCCTGTCACTTCAGCAGCGTGGTTCGGGTTCGAAGAACTAGAAAAGTCACTCAGTAGAGAGACTCCGTATGAGGAGGTTATGGACAGGGTTCACGCACTTAAGTTAGCTAATTACTTTATTTTAGATGCCGCTTTGCAGTTAGCTAGATTAGCGGCGAAAAATTCTGGGTTTGCAATTGTGGCGCGCAGAGCGCTCTGGCTAAAGTCTTGGTCAGCGGATGTATCTTCCAAGACAAAATTGCTTAATATCCCTTTCAAGGGTAAAACTCTTTTTGGGCCAGAATTGAAAGAGATTATCTCAGACATCACTGGGGGTAAGGGCCACGCCCTCCCACAAGATAGGCCTTTCAAGGCCAAGAATAAGTCCAATTTTCGTTCCTTTCGCAATTTCAGGAACGGACCGGCAAGAGGGTAATGCTTCGCAAACCAAACCAGCTTGGAAACCGATGCAAAGCTGGAACAAGGGTAAGCAGGCCAAGAAACCTGCTGCTGCTAACAAGACAGCATGAAGGAGTAGCCCCCGATCCGGGACCGGATCTAGTAGGGGGCAGACTCTCTCTCTTTGCTCAGGCTTGGGCAAGAGATGTTCAGGATCCCTGGGCACTAGAAATAGTTTCTCAGGGTTATCTTCTGGAATTCAAGGAACTACCCCCAAGGGGAAGGTTCCACATGTCTCACTTATCCTCAAACCAAATAAAGAGACAGGCATTCTTACATTGTGTAGAAGACCTGTTAAAAATGGGAGTGATACACCCAGTTCCAACCGTGGAACAAGGAATGGGGTTTTTCTCAAATCTGTTTGTGGTTCCCAAAAAAGAGGGAACTTTCAGACCAATTCTGGATTTAAAGTTCCTAAACAAATTTCTCAGAGTGCCATCGTTCAAAATGGAAACCATTCGAACGATTTTACCTACAATCCAGGAGGGTCAATTTATGACTACCGTGGATCTAAAGGATGCGTATCTACATATTCCTATCCACAAAGATCATCATCAGTTCCTAAGGTTCGCCTTTCTGGACAAACATTATCAGTTTGTGGCTCTCCCATTCGGGCTAGCCACTGCTCCAAGGATTTTCACAAAGGTACTCTGGTCCCTTCTAGCGGTTCTAAGACCAAGGGGCATTGCAGTGGCACCTTACTTGGACGACATTCTGATACAAGCGTTGTCTCTTTCAAAGGCAAAGGCTCACACAGACATCGTTCTGGCCTTTCTCAGATCTCACGGATGGAAAGTGAACATAGAAAAAAGTTCCCTGTCTCCGTCGACAAGAGTTCCTTTCTTGGGGACAATAATAGATTCTTTAGAAATGAAGATTTTCCTGACAGATGTCAGAAAGTCGAAACTTCTAAACGCTTGTCAAGTTCTTCACTCTGTTCCACGACCTTCCATAGCTCAGTGCATGGAAGTTGTAGGGTTGATGTTTGCAGCAATGGACATAGTTCCTTTTGTGCGAATTCAACTAAGACCATTACAACTGTGCATACTGAAACAGTGGAATGGGGACTATACAGACTTGTCTCCAGTGATTCAAGTAGATCAGAAGACCAGAGACTAACTCAGTTGGTGGCTAACCCAGGATCACCTGTCCCAGGGAATGAGCTTCCGCAGACCAGAGTGGGTCATCGTCACGACCGACGCCAGTTTAGTGGGCTGGGGCGCGGTCTGGGACTCCCTGAAAGCTCAGGGGCTATGGTCTCGGGAAGAGTCTCTTCTCCCGATAAACATTCTGGAACTGAGAGCGATATTCAATACTCTCAGGGCTTGGCCTCAACTAGCAAAGGCCAGATTCATAAGATTCCAATCAGACAACATGACGACTGTTGCTTACATCAACCATCAGGGGGGAACAAGGAGTTCCCTGGCGATGAGAGAAGTGACCAAAATAAAAAATGGGCAGAGGATCACTCCTGCCACCTATTTGCGATCCACATCCCAGGAGTGGAAAACTGGGAGGCGGATTATCTGAGTCGTCAGACATTCCATCCGGGGGAGTGGGAACTCCACCCGGAGATATTTGCCCAGTTGACTCAATTATGGGGCATTCCAGACATGGATCTGATGGCGTCTCGTCAGAACTTCAAGGTTCCTTGCTACGGGTCCAGATCCAGGGATCCCAAGGCGACTCTAGTGGATGCATTAGTAGCGCCTTGGACCTTCAACCTAGCTTATGTGTTTCCACCGTTTCCTCTCATTCCCAGACTGGTAGCCAGGATCAAGCAGGAGAGGGCCTCGGTGATCTTGATAGCTCCTGCGTGGCCACGCAGGACTTGGTATGCAGCCCTGGTGAATATGTCATCGGCTCCACCATGGAAGCTACCTTTGAGACAGGATCTTCTAGTACAGGGTCCATTTGAACATCCAAATCTAGTTTGGAAATTGAACGCTTGATTTTATCTAAGCGTGGGTTTTCGGATTCTGTGATAGATACTCAAGTACAAGCCAGAAAACCTGTAACTAGAAAAATTTACCATAAAATATGGAGAAGATATATCTGTTGGTGTGAATCCAAGGGATTCTCATGGAGTAAGATCAAAATTCCTAGGATCCTTTCCTTTCTTCAAGAAGGTTTGGATAAAGGATTATCAGCGAGTTCTCTAAAGGGACAGATTTCTGCTCTATCTGTCTTGTTACACAAACGACTGGCAGCTGTGCCTGATGTTCAAGCTTTTGTTCAGGCTTTGGTCAGGATCAAGCCTGTCTACAGACCTTTGACTCCTCCCTGGAGTCTGAATTTAGTTCTTTCAGTTCTTCAAGGGGTTCCGTTTGAACCTCTACATTCCATAGATATCAAGATGTTATCTTGGAAAGTTCTGTTTTTGGTTGCTATTTCTTCTGCTAGAAGAGTTTCTGAGTTATCTGCTTTGCAGTGTAATCCGCCCTATCTGGTGTTCCATTCAGATAAGGTTGTTTTGCGTACTAAACCTGGATTCCTTCCAAAGGTTGTTTCCAACAAGAATATTAACCAGGAAATAGTTGTGCCTTCTTTGTGTCCGAATCCAGTTTCAAAGAAGGAACGTTTGTTACACAATTTAGATGTAGTTCGTGCTTTAAAGTTCTATTTAGAAGCAACAAAGGATTTCAGACAAACGTCTTCTCTGTTTGTCGTTTATTCTGGCAAGAGGAGAGGTCAAAAAGCTACTGCTACCTCTCTTTCTTTCCTTTTGGCTGAAAAGCATCATCCGATTGGCTTACGAGACTGCCGGACGGCAGCCTCCTGAACGCATCACAGCTCACTCTACTAGGGCTGTGGCTTCCACATGGGCCTTCAAGAACGAGGCTTCTGTTGATCAGATATGTAAGGCAGCGACTTGGTCTTCCCTGCACACTTTTGCCAAATTCTACAAATTTGATACTTTTGCTTCTTCGGAGGCTATTTTTGGGAGAAAGGTTTTGCAAGCCGTGGTGCCTTCTGTTTAGGTAACCTGATTGGCTCCCTCCCTTCATCCGTGTCCTAAAGCTTTGGTATTGGTTCCCACAAGTTATGGATGACGCCGTGGACCGGACACACCAATGTTGGAGAAAACAGAATTTATGCTTACCTGATAAATTACTTTCTCCAACGGTGTGTCCAGTCCACTTTTTGATATATTATTGTTAACTCATTTAAAGACATCTATGTCAATATTGTATGTCTACATTTCCATTAATACGGTGTTATTGACCACTGCTGTCACTGATTCTAAACCATTTATTTCCATTTATTTAGTTAGATTTCTAATTGTATCAATTATTCTTTACAACAAGGGCGCCCCCTATCTGTATTTTGTCCCTTCACTGGCTCCCCATTCGCAGCAGAATTAAATTAAAAATTCTCACCCCGACCTACAAAGCCCTCACCAATGCTGCCCCATCCTACCTGTCCTCCCTTATCAATAAATATACTCCAGCCCGCCCCCTAAGATCCAACAATGACCTGCTCCTTGCCTCCTCTACCATCACCTGCTCCCATGCTAAACTACAGGACTTCTCTTGTGTGGCACCAACCCTCTAGAACGCACTTCCTCAAGCTGTCAGACTTTCCCCTAACCTCTTCTTTAAACACTCTAAGAACCTTTTTGTTCAGGGAAGCTTATCACCCAACTCATTAACAAATGAATTTCACTTACCTAACAGTTGCCCTCATCTGTCTCCTCACTAATATCATTCTCACCTTTGCAGTCCACACCTCCTGTCTCCCATCCTCCTACCCATCTAGATTGTAAGTTCCAACGGGAATAGGACCCTCATTTCCCCCTGTATTTGTCTGTAAAATGTTGTCTTATATTGTATTGTCTCACCGTTGTACTTATATCTTTGTACCCATGGACAGCGCTGCAGAATCTGTTGGCGCTTTATAAATAAAGAATAATAAGAATCTGTACACTAAAGCTAATATTAGTGAATTTCAAGTTTGATGAATCAGTGGCGTTTTTTAAAAACCCTATTAAAAACAGGGGCACTTTTATTCATCAAGCTTTCCATTTCACTTGTTTTGTTAAAATACTTACCTTTTAATCTTGAAAGCCGTTCCAGCGCTTCCCCTGCTCGTTGCAAGCCTCTTCATATGTCAACAATGATGAATCCGGCTTCCTCCAATCACGGCGTTGCCTCAGGCAAGGATTCCCCTGGGGGAGAAGCCGTGATTGGAGGATGCCGTATTTATCATTGCTGATGTATGAAGTGACGAGCGGCAGGAGGGGGAATCACTGGAGCAGCTTTCAAGATTAAAAGGTATTTTAACAAAACGAGTGAAATGTGAAGTTTGATGAATGAAAGTGCCCCTGTTTTTAATAGGGTTTTTAAAAACTGGGCACTGATTCATCAAACTTGACATTCACTTTAACCTTTTAAGCTACCCAATTAACCCATTCACTGCCGGGAATAATAGAAGTTTGGTGTGCAGCTGCAATTAGTGGCCTTCTAATTGTCAAAAAGCGATGGCAAAGCCATATATGTCTGCTATTTCTGAACAAAGGGGATCCCAGAGAAACTTTTACAACCATTTGTGCCAAGATTGCACAAGAATTATGTAAATAAATTCTGAGAGAAACCCAAAGTTTTTGAAAAAAGTACCAATTTGTTTGTTTTTTTATCGCATTTGGCGGTGAAATGGTGGAATGGAATATACTAAAATGGGCCTAGATCAATAACTTGGGTTGTTTACTTAAAAATATGTATAGTTTTGATAGGTAAATAAAAAAAACAAGGCTCTATTTCTGTTTAAATGGAGTGATAGCAAAAATGCTAAACATTCTCTGGTGTTTTTGGGCAAGTTTTTGTCTGAAAATCCCGGTAGTGAAAGGGTTAAAGGGACATAAAACCCAAAAATTTTCTTTCATAAATCCGATAGAGCATACAATTTTAAACAACTTTCCAATTGACTTCTATTATCAAATTTTCTTTTCTTGTTATTCTTTGTTGAAAAGCAGGGGAAGTAAGCTCAGGAGTGTGCAGCGGTCTGCAGCACTATATGTTATGCAACAATGTTATATATTAGTAAGAGCACTAGATGGCAGCACTATTTCATGTCATGTGACATGTGTGCACACTGCCTACTTAGGTATCTCTTCAACAGACGAAGAGTAAAATGAGAACAAAGCATATTTATAATGGAAGTAAATTGGAAACTTTTTTAAAATTGTATTCTCTAGCTGAATAATGAAAGGAACATTTTGGGTTTCATGCCCTTTAACGTTGTTCCTTTCCCCAAAATGCATTCTATCCACTTCCATGCATGATGGAAAAAGATTGTTTTTAACATTAATTATTTTAGGAGTAGAAAACAAGTGAATAAGATTGTTTTGTTCTAGGATTAGAAAGTGTCATTATTTTTGTGATATAATACAAAAATGTCAAGGCCACTAAATTAAAAAAAAAAAAAATTTGCAAATCTGAAGTTACTGCATATGTTACGCTCCTTTGATTTGACTTATCAGTTCTCACTACAAAAGTGTAAGGTGCTGTGAAGCTGCATATTACCCAGCTGACCCGTTACAATCCCGGTCTAGGTAGACACTATACGGCAGTATGTACAGTGTACCAGACATGTGGGTTTGCTACAGGAACGTTGCTTTGTGTTAAGCACACAGGCTCCTGTACCATGACTTGCCTAGCACATGTTCTCTGCTCTGCCTACTTATACAGCACAGGGGATATGAGTAAGCCCACCGGGGACCGTACAGAAGTAATCACATGGTCAGTCACTGCTCCTCCTCTAGTTTTCTTTTCTTTACACAAGGGGCTCCACCACTCTCCTACAATAAAGGAAGCAAGCGCAGATTCACAGCCTTTTCCTCATGCCTGTAAATTTCTGAATGCGTCGCAGAGATCAGAGGTACTTTAGTGGCATTTGTACGTCATAGGGCGCGGGGCTAAAAATAGTGTACTCTCACGGTTTTTAAATATCGGCGGTTAATCGCGATTTAAAACCACACATTTGGTTAAAGGGACAGTCTACACCAGAATTTGCATTGTTTTAAAAGATAGATAATCCCTTTATTACCCATTCCCCAGTTTTGCATAACCAACACAATTATATTAATATACTTTCTCTTGTAAGATGTATCAAGTCCATGGATTCATCCATACTTGTGGGATATTCTCCTTCCTAACAGGAAGTGGCAAAGAGAGCACCCACAGCAGAGCTGTCTATATAGCTCCTCCCTTAGCTCCACCCCCAGTCATTCTCTTTGCCTGCTTAACTGTTAGGAAGGGTAAAGTGAGTGTGGTGACAAAAAATGTTAGTTTTTATTTTCTCAAGCAAAAGTTTATTTTAAATGGTACCGGTGTGTACTATTCACTCTCTGGCAGAAAAGGGATGAAGATTTCTGCAAGGAGGATGATGATCTTAGCACTTTGTAACTAAGATCCACTGCTGTTCTCACAAGGGCTGAAGAGTACAGGAAAACTTCAGTTGGGGTAACGGTTTGCATGCTAAGCTGCATTGAGGTATGTTCAGTCTATTTTTTTTCTAGACAGACTGTGATAATTCTAGAAAAAGGCTGGCAATATCCCCATGAGGGAAGGGTAAGCTGTATTCAGACACTTAGTAGGAATCCCAGCTTGCATAAAGGGCTCATTGGTTACTGGTGACACTGTTAGGAAAAAACGTTTTTTTATTGCAAACATAACGTTTTTTGAGGGACTTTAAGGGGTCATTGTGGCCTATTTAAAGGTTATCAACCCACATGGCTAGTTTGAAAACACTCTGGTGTGTTTCTTTTAGGCCCCATAACATTGAGTGAGGTGGGAGGGGCCTATTTTCGCATCTCAGTTGCGCAGTTTCTTTAACTCAGAGACATCCAGCTGCTTCTCCAGAGGGTCCTGCTGTGTTTGAGGGCTTAAAGAAGTTTTTTTCCCCACAAATCTTTCCTAAAGGGCAGGTAGGCGCCACAGCAGAGCTGTGGCAAGGAGCTGAACGTTTTTTTTACCGGTTTTTGACGTTTTGTCAATCCGGTTTTTACATTAAGGGGTTAATCGTTTATTTGTCTAGCTGTGCAATCTTACTAAAGCTTTTTAATGCTACTGTAAAAAATATCAATCATCAAAGAGGAACACAGAGTTCTCTAGCGAGGATGGAGGCAACCAAAATAATCCGATGGGCGGAGGATCACTCTTGCCATCTCTCAGCAATCCATATCCCAGGGGTAGAGAACTGTCTTTTCTCCAAGAAGGATTGGAGAAGGGATTACCCGCTAGGACAGATATCTGCTTTGTCTATTCTTTTACACAAACGTCTGGCAGATGTACCAGACGTTCAAGCGTTTAGTCAGGCCTTAGTCAGGATCAAGCCTGTATTTAAACCTGTTGCTCCGCCATGGCGCCTAAACTTAGTTCTTAAAGTTCTTCAAGGGGTTCCGTTTGAACCTATGCATTCCATAGATATTAAGCTTCTATCTTGGAAAGTTTTGTTTTTAGTAGCTATCTCTTCGGCTCGAAGAGTTTCTGAGCTATCTTCTTTACAGTGTGATTCACCTTACCTTGTTTTCCATGCAGATAAGGTGGTTTTGCGTACCAAACCTGGATTCCTTCCTAAGGTTGTTTCTAATAGGAATATCAATCAGGAAATTGTTGTTCCTTCACTGTGTCCTAATCCTTCATCAAAGAAGGAACGTCTGTTGCACAATCTTGATGTGGTTCGTGCTTTAAAGTTCTACTTACAAGCAACTAAAGATTTCCGTCAAACATCTTCATTGTTGGTTGTTTACTCTGGTAAGCGGAGAGGTCAAAAGGCTACGGCTACCTCTCTTTCTTTTTGGCTGAAAAGCATCATCCGTTTGGCTTATGAGACTGCTGGCCAGCAGCCTCCTGAAAGAATTACTGCTCATTTTAGCAGTGGCTTCCACATGGGCTTTTAAAAATGAGGCTTCTGTTGAACAGATTTGTAAGGCGGCGACTTGATCTTCGCTTCATACTTTTCTCTTGTAAGATGAATCGAGTCCACGGATTCATCCTTTACTTGTGGGATATTCTCCTTCCCAACAGGAAGTGGCAAAGAGAGCACACAGCAGAGCTGTCCATATAGCTCCCCCTCTAGCTCCACCCCCAGTCATTCTCTTTGCCGGCTCTAAGCAATCGGAAGGGTAAAGTGAATGTGGTGTTAGAATTGTAGATTTTATTTTCTACAAGCAAGAGTTTGTTATTTTAAATGGTACCGGTGTGTACTATTTACTCTCTAGCAGAAAGGGGATGAAGATTTCTGCAGGGAGGAAGATGATTTTAGCATGTTGTAACTAAAATCCACTGCTGTTCCCACACAGGACTGAGGAGTACAAGAGAACTTCAGTTGGGGGGAACGGTTTGCAGGTTAGGCTGCAATGAGGTATGTTCAGTCATTTATTTCTAGACAAGACTATGATAATACTAGAAAAGATTGTTAATATCCCCATGAGGGAGGGTAAGCTGTATTCAGAGACTAAGTATGGAATTTCAAGCTTACATAACAGGGCTAGTTTATGCTGGTTGACACTACTTCAGGGCAAACCTTTTTTTTATTGAAAATATCGTTTTTTGAGACACTTTGAAGGTTCCTTTGGGTTTCTTTCAGGGGTTATTACCCACATGGCTATTACTAAAACACTTGGGAGTGTTTCTTTAGGCCTCACAAGCACCGGAGTGAGGTGGGAGGGGCCTAATTTTGCGCCTCAGATGCACAGTTATTTTGACTAGAAGTTCAGGCTGTTTCACATGGAGGGTCCTGCTGCAGTTTGAGGGCCTATAAGAAGCTTTTTCCCCACAAATCTGGTTCCTAAGGGAAGGTAGGGCCACAGCAGAGCTGTGGCAAGGTGCTGAATTTTCTTTAACCGTTTTTTTTTACTACTGTCGATCTGCTTTGGGCATTAAGGGGTTAATCGTTTCTATTGCTAGTGGTGCAATCTTACTAATGCTTTAGGTACATACTGTAAAATTTTTGAAGAGTTTCAGAGTCTCTGTGTCCTAATCCTTCTTCGAAGGAGGAACGTCTGTTACAGAATCTTGATGTGGTTCGTGCTTTAAAGTTCTATTTACAAGCAACTAAGGATTTCAGACAAACAACTTCATTGTTTGTTATCTGTTCTGGTAAGAGGAGAGGTCAGAAGGCGACTGCTACCTCTCTTTCCTTTTGGCTGAAAAGCATCATCCGTTTGGCCTATGAGACTGCTGGCCAGCAGCCTCCAGAAACAATTACTGCTCATTCTACCAGAGCAGTGGCTTCCACATGGGCTTTTAAAAATGAGGCTTCTGTTGAACAGATTTGCAAGGCAGTGACTTGGTCTTCGCTGCATACTTTTTCCAAATTTTACAAATTCGATACTTTTGCTTCTTCGGAGGCTATTTTTGGGAGAAAGGTTTTACAAGCAGTGGTGCCTTCCGTTTAAGGTACCTGTCTTGTTCCCTCCCTTCATCCATGTCCTAAAGTTTTGGTATTGGTATCCCACAAGTAAAGGATGAATACGTGGACTTGATACATCTTACAAGAGAAAACAGAATTTATGCTTACCTGATAAATTACTTTCTCTTGTGATGTATCGAGTCCACGGCCCGCCCTGGCTATTAAGTCAGGTAGTGTTTTTGTTTAAACTACAGTCACCACTGCACCCTATGGTTTCTCCTTTTTTCTTCCTAACCTTCGGTCGAATGACTGGGGGGTGGAGCTAGAGGGGGAGCTATATGGACAGCTCTGCTGTGTGCTCTCTTTGCCACTTCCTGTTGGGAAGGAGAATATCCCACAAGTAAAGGATGAATCCGTGGATTCGATACATCACAAGAGAAAGTAATTTATCAGGTAAGCATACATTCTGTTTTTCCAAATTTTACAAATTCGATACTTTTGCTTCTTCGGAGGCTATTTTTGGGAGAAAGGTTCTACAAGCAGTGGTGCCTTCCGTTTAAGGTACCTGTATAGGAGTAAGTGGTAACAGGGTTAAACTATGTTACAGGGGGTGGGAGTAAGTGGTGACAGGGTTATAATATGTTACAGAAGGTGGGAGTAAATGGTAACAGGGTTATAATATGTAACAGGGTTATGCTATGTTACAGTGGGTGGGAGTAAGTGGTAACAGGGTAATACTATGTTACAGCGGGTGGGAGTAAGTGGTAACAGGGTTATACTATGTTACAGGGGGAGGGAGTAAGTGGTAACAGGACTATACCTATACTATGTTACAGTCTAGTCAAAATTAAACTTTCATGATTCAGATAGGGCATGCAATTTTAAGCAAATGTTCACTTGTAATTCTTAGTTGAAAGCTAAACCTAGGTAGGTAGGCTCATATGCTAATTTCTAAGCCCTTGAAGGCCACCTCATATATCAGTGCATTTTGACAGGTTTTAACAGCTATGCAGTGCTAGTTCATGTGTGCCTTATAAATAAGAGTGTGCTCACTTCCGTGGAGTTATTTGAGTCAGCACTGATTGGCTAAATTGCAAGTCTGTCAAAAGCACTGAGATAAGGAGGCAGTCTGCAGAGGCTTAGATACAAGGTAATCAGAGTTAAAGAGTATTTTAATAAAACTGTGTTGGTTATGCAAAACTGGGGAATGGGTAATAAAGGGATTAAATATGTTTTAAAAGTGATTATAGCGAAACAAAGTGATTATAGCGGAGCCCACCCAAATAACCAGACAGAACCAGTATTCGGGTGAAACAAAGAACAACTTTATTGTGAAAACACATTGCTTATATACACAAACACATATTGATAAGGAGTCTTATCAGACCTTCAGATCTCCCACCATTCCCGCCCCTCCAGACAGGCTGGCGCCCCCCATAGTAGTTAATGTCCCATAGAGTCCCAGCGATATGAAGGTGGTTATTCCGGGGTGATCCCGGCCGGCCGCACCTCCCTGAATACCCGCTGACCTTTACCCCAGGCTGCTCCAACGGCGCTTTACCCCAGAGCTCTGCTCTTTTGGAGATTGGTACCCCCCTTGGGTGGCAAGAGGTGGGGTGATTGCTGGAGGGGAGCTCCTTTGGGAGCTTGAGGTTTCGTCCCCCCCTACAGCTCCTACTTCCCACAGCTTTCCCGATGTACGTTTGATCACCTGTAGCTCTGGCCCCCAGCAATGGATCATTTCGTTTTTTGGACTGTGGCATCTGGGGACCGAGAGCTTTCCAAACACACCCTGGAAGTGCCGTTGCTCCCCCGGTATCACCCCAGAATAACCACCTTTATATCACTGGGACTTTATGGGACTATAACTGCTATGGGGGACGCCGGAATGGCGGGAGATCTGAAAGTCAGTTAAGACCCTTTCTGTGTGTATATAATAAAGTCCCAATAAAGTCAGTTCTTTGATTCACCTGAATACTGGTTCTGTCTGTTTATTTGGGTGGGCACCGGTATAATCACTTTCCTCCACTACATAGCGGCATGTTCCAGGTATAGGAAGGACCCTTCTGGCGGAGCTACCCAGTCGGGGTAGCCAGTGTCCATCACAGTAATTTTAAGCAACTTTCCAATTTACTTTTATCACCAATTTTTCTTTTTTCTTTTGGTATTCTTAGTTGAAAGCTAAACCTAGGAGGTTCATATGTTAATTTCGTAGACCTTGAAGGCTGTCTCTGCATTTGACAGTTTTTTACCATTAGAGGGCGTTAGTTCATGTGTTTCATATAGATAACTTTGCACTCATGCATGTGAATTTACCGAGGAGTGAGCACTGATTGACTAAAATCCAAGTCTGTCAAAAGAACTGAAATAAGGGGGCACTTTGCAGAGGATTAGATACAAGGTAATCACAGAGGTAAAAAGTATAATAATAGACAGTGTTGGTTATGCAAAACTGGGGAATGGGTAATAAAGGGATTATCTACCTTTTAAAACAACAAAAAATCTGGTGTTGACTGCCCCTTTATGTCAAAATTAAGCTTTAATTATTCAGATAGAGCAGCAGTTTTATAAGACTTTCCAATTAACTTCCATTATCAATTTTTTCCACATTTTTTTTCTATGCTCACTTTCTGAGACTCTAGCTCATACTGAGCATGTGCACAAGTTTACAATGTATATTTATACAAGACTGTTATTGGTAGAAGCTGTCACATGATACAGGGGGCTGGCAAATGGGGGGGTACTTATTTGTTAGGAAAAAAATCTACTGCATTTTTAAAATTCAAAGTAAGTGTTATTGCATTATCTTTTTATTATACACTTGGTTATTATGTAATACTACTGTATTTAATGGTCCTTTAAACATGTTCATATTTTTGCACTTACTATGAAATTAATTTTGAAATTTTAGAAATAAATCTACTGCTCATTTAAAGGATTACTTTCTGTTATAATTTTTAAGCTAAACAACTAAGATATTAAAGTTAATAAACATTAATTAAAACCTACTGACCTATATTTTCTCCAAAACGAAGTTTCATAACGTTCTAAAAATTATATCTTTTATTCGCCGATGATGTCACTTTATCCTGCCCACTATTTTCAGCACTGCATGTTCAAAATACTTAAAGCAATAACTTTGTGTTTAAAGCGCCATTTTGAAACCTAGGTATTGTAAACAGATTGGTACAGAGCAAAGGATACCCACGGAGTGGGTTTGGAAAACAATTAAATTTGCAGACAAGATTTCTGATATACGGTAGAGATATGTTAATGAAATGCTATTGATAAAAAGCGTATTTGGGGTAGTTAGTAACAGGCATAGAAAATATTTACTTACAGTGGCCCTTTAAAATGAAATTTGCCAGCCCCATGTATAATGTGACACACAGTAGTAGCTGGTGCCTCAGAAAGTGTGCATATAAAAATACAATTGCACAACTAGATAATGAAGGTGAATTGGAAAGTCCCGTTAAATTACCTGGCCTATTTGATGCATGAAAGTTTATTTTTTTTAAATTTAAAGGGACAGTGTACACCAATGTTCAAATAACCTGCATGTAATAGACACTACTATAAAGAAGAATATGCACAAATACCGATCTAAAAATCCAGTATAAAACCTTTTAAAAACTTAGAAGCTCCCAGTTTAGCACTGTTGATGAGGTTAGGCTGGGGCACCCATTAAAAAGGGCTGAGACAGCAGGAAGAGCAGACACTCCCTCCTCCTCCCCTGCATATTCGGAAAAGACAGATTACACAAACAGGAGTAGCAGAAATTTGTAGACTTGGGTCTACATCTGATACTTTGGGTCTTAGGAGTCTGAAAATCAGCACAATGTTATTAAAAAATAAGCAAAACTATACATTGTTACAAAAACACTCCCAGATGGATCATCTACAAAACATTTATGCAAAGATCAATTTAGTGTACAGTTTTTGTTTTGATTTGGAAACTAATTGTACATTTCCACACAGTACTATTGGTCGACAAGGACAGACCACATATGCAAACTGTGTTCAGCACAGGAACATGTTTTGCAAGAAAAATAACAAGAGATTTAACAAAGAAAAAATAAGACTTATTTCTTTAAACTTCTTTATGCAAAAAAATGTAATTTTGAAATGTTTAAATTATGTAAATGTTTTGCTTTTCTTAGTCTGTCCCTTTAACTGAATGCAGTTGTTACTTTTCCACGTTTGCTGGTTTTGAAAAAAATTGTAATAGATAACTGAGAAAATACACGAGGTATTTGATATTATGCTGCCTCTCAGGATTCCTCAATTCTTGTTCTGTCAAAATGCTGTTAAGTTTATCTTTCTTGGCAAAGCTAAATTCCAAGTTATGACGTTGATGTTATCTTAAGCTTGTTTACAAAGATGTCCTCTAATAGTAAATTAGGTGCAAAGTGGCTTTTATCCCGGGGATAGAGCTCTGTGGGGATTTGAGGGTTTCCTTTTTACGTTCTCTCACTCCCACAGCTGCACTCTGTGGCTTTAGGATTCTGGCCAACATGAAATAGTTTAATGTGGAATTAAGCGATCCGAGCAGACGTATTAGTAGCTAAAAAATATAGAGTAATGGGGAGGAGGAAAGCAGGCACTTCTATCAGACTTTGTAACAAGCAAGATTAGTTCTTGGACTCCATTAATGGGTTTAGTTATATTAAAGGGACATTCAACCCAAAATATTTATTTCATGATTCAGATAAAGAATACAATTTAAAAAAAGTTTCCAATTTACTTCTATTATCAAATTTTCTTCCTTCTCGTGATATTCTTTGTTGAAGGGATACCTAGGTAGGTAGCGTGCACGTGCCTGAAGCACTACATGACAGGAAATAGTGCTGCCATCTAGTGCTCCTGCTAATGTATAACATTGTAGCAAAACTGCTGCCATATAGTGCTGCAGACACGTGCACACTCCTGAGCTTACATCCCTGCTTTTCAACAAAGAGTAACAAGAAAACTAAGAACATTTGATAACAGAAGTAAATTGGAAAGCTGTTTAAAATTGTATGTTCTATCTGAATTATGAAAGAAAAAAATGGGGTTTTATGTCCCTTTAAGAAGAAGAATAATTAAAAAAAAAAGGGGGATTCAGACGCAAATTGCAAGGCGATGGCCTCTGGGAAGAAGAGAAGGTGATAGTTGTTGTTGTTAAGCAGATAGTAGGAATAATAAATATGTATGTTTGCAGGACTCAGAGAAGTTGTTGTTGGGCCCCTTGGCAGCATAGGCTTTGGGCTCAACGCCACTGCCTGGCAGTGACTTCATAATGTGGCAAAGACTGGGTTAATCCGTAGACCACATCAGTTCATTGTTCAGTGAATGTACTGGTTACCATGGAGGGGGTGAAAGCAGCTTAGGTGGCCAGGCCTTCTTATTTGTAAATTTCTGCAGAGTCTTCTAGTACACTCTGAGTCTCACTCTCTTATTTTTACTTTGGGCTCTCTCTCCCCCCCCCTGCATATCTCTCAGTCCCTATTGTTATCATTCTCTTCCTCCCTCCCCTTCAAATATTCTCTCTCTTCCTTTTTTATCTCTCTCTTCCTCTATTTTCTCCTCTCTTTCGTCCCTCCTTATCTCTTTGAAATCTGTATTATTTGCCTTCCTCTTTTTTTTTTTTTTTTTTGCTCCCTCTTTTCTCTATTTTTTTTTTATTGCTCTCTCTCATCGTCCCACTTATATTCTATTTTCTCTCCTCCTCTTTCATCTCTCTCCCTCCTCCAACTTTAATTTCTCCATCTGTCTCTATTCCTGTCAATCATGGCCATCTCTGTTATCTTACCTTCTTCCACCAAATTTCTGGAGCTTTACCTTAGTGGAAGTTTGTGAAAAAGCTCTCAAAGAACAACAAATTTTTTGATAGTTAAAATACATACAAATAAGTCAATACAGTATCTCACAAAAAGTGAGTACACCCCTCACATTTTTGTAAATATTTTATATTTTTTCATGTGACAACACTGAAGAAATGACACTTTACTACAATTTAAAGTAGTGAGTGTACAGCCTGTATAACAGGGTAAATTTGCTGTCCCCTCAAAATAACTCAACACACAGCCATTAATGTCTAAACTGTTGGCAACAAAAGTGACTACACCCCTAAGTGGAAATGTCCAAATTGGGCCCAATTAGCTATTTTCCCTCCCCGGTGTCATGTGACTCGTTAGTGTTACAAGGTCTTAAGTGTGAATGGGGAGCAGGTGTGTTAAATTTGGTGTTATCGCTCTCTAATACTGGTCACTGGAAGTTCAACATGGCACTTCATGGCAAATAATTCTCTGAGGATCTGAAAAAAAAAGAATTGTTGCTCTACATAAAGATGGCCTAGGCGAAGGTCGAATCGGAGGGGTGTATTCCGGTAGGAGGAGCTGTTCAGCAGAGCACGCTGAGTTTGGCGAGCTGTTCCTAAGTGTGGCTGCACAGGTATCATCTTCCCGTGGCCAGTTTTCTCCCGCTGCTGGTGTGAGAGGCACCCTAGGGAGAGGGGCAAATTCATCTTGGCCCCGGCAGGAAACCCCCAAGTGACTTTCTGACTGGCTCTTAGTCTGAGCCGCAACTTCATAGCGCTGAGAAAAGGACATAGCGCATAAGTATCTATGGTCAAGGTTGATATGTACTCACCCTATGGAAAGGTAAAGACCCAGCTGGCAATGGTGTCGCTGACGGAGTCGTGCAGGCTGCCCGGAGTGGCCTGGTGAGATAATCAAGGCAAAGCAAGTGTGCCCGTTGTGGGGTAGGTCTACCTCCTAGGGCATTGTGTCACGGACACCCCTCGACCCCTTGGATGTTTGCCGGGTGCTATCGAGAGGGCAGCAGAGAAGGCAACCAATCAGGAAGCAGTCTCGAGGTTGAGCCCTCTGGAGGAGCCAATAGAGGAGAGAGGTGTGTGAAGACGCCGACGCCACGCTCTCCACGCAGGCAAAAGTATCGCAAAGTTACAGAGGATCCATCGTGAGTGCAGAGGAGAGCAGCCGTATAAGTTTGCTTGTTAAAATTTGGCTTATAAGAATCTAAAGAAGCTGCCAGCATTTGTAAGTTTTTCTTTCTTCTTACTTATTTCGGCTGGCTTGATGGTGACATTGCTATAATCTGGGAACAGAGGAAAGGCTGCCGTGCTATTATATCTAAATACTGGCACTACCGTTCTGGATAACTGATTTATAAGGCGACAAATTGTGTGGGCTTACTCTATTTTTTCTGAAGGTAACTTTTTGGATATCAGGCATATACTGCCATGGAAAAAGAGTAAGCTACCACGGAAATTTAAGTCCTTGAACTCTGGTTATCAGAAGTAAGGGTTAATGACCCTATTTGGGACTTGTGTGAATATCATATAAGGCAACAAAATACGGTGGGGTAATTGCTGGGCAAAAACACAGCTTGGGGAGGTACTTGGTCTCTTTAAACTCTGTAGCATTACTTATGTTGTCTTCTTTCCAAAAAACAAGTTATGCACAAATTTACTATATCAATAGAGGTTACTTAAGTTACTGCCAATTGATTAGTATTTTGGCTGCCCTATTATACTAAATGTGGTTATATGTATGTTAAGATATGCTATATAAATCTGAAAAGTATTGTCTAGGGATTAAGAGCCCAAATATTCTACAAATCAGTTGAAGCGAATTCAACTAATAAGTATTCCATAGGGATTAAGTTGTCTCCATAACAAAAGTGTATGATTTCTTGTGCCTTGATACAATAAGTTTAAAGAGGAGCTTAACGGCAATGCTATATCTAACATAACTGGTTGAAGTAATTGAATTAGTACAGGCACGTATTCACTAGTAACACTATTAGAAGTAACACAATTTGAATTATATAATAAAAAAAAAAAAAAAAAAAAAAGGAGGAAGGAAAAGAAAAAAGAGGAAAAAGAAGAAAAAAAGGGGGGTCACACACAGACTTACTGGCCGTTCACGATTTATTTACTCATTTATTTACTTGGTTTTTTTTTTGGTTTTTTTTTTGTTTGTTTTTTGCTATTGATTTTTCACTTGATAATGTACACTTGATTTTTTTTTTTTTTTGCACTATCCTTAAATGGAAAAATTTATCACTCAGGTGAAATCTAATTCACCCAAAATGCCTGTAAAAACAAAGGATAAAAAAAGTAAAATGATGGATACCAGTGTAGATAGTGTAATAGAAGTTAATAAAATGCCATTTGATCCACAAATGCTCATTTCACAGTTGACAGAGATATTTTCCCCACAATTTGAAGGGATAAAGAAGGAATTAGGGACCATTTCATCTGAATTAGTCACGCTATCCTCTGAAGTTAGACAATTTGCGACCAGATTAACAGAGGCAGAGACCAGAATCTCTGATGTAGAAGATGTAACTCATATACACCAAGACCTAATCCAGAAACAAGAAACTAAAATTAAAAATATGCAGATACGCCTGGAGGATCTTGAGGACCGCTCCAGGCGTAACAATATCAGGATAGTAGGTTTGCCAGAAACTCCAGAGTTTGAGGACCTAATGAAATTTACTGCAGTCACATTACCACAAGTATTAGGGATGTCACCACAGGCATTACCATTAGCAATAGAAAGAGCTCATAGGGTGGGCCCAAATAATTCTTCCCGGGATGGGGTTTCAAAAAATCGAATCTGTGTTTTCAAACTATTAAAATTCCAAGATAAGATTGAAATATTGAAGTTATTTAAAAGAAATGATCCTCCTATCTTTGGAAAAAGTAAGATTTTACTATTTCAGGACTTTTCTTTTGAAACCTCTTCAAAGAGGAAATTAATGGCCCCATATTGTACACAACTGATAAATAAGGGGATAAAAGCCCATATGGTGTACCCGGCCCGTATAATTATAGATGATAACGGTGCTAGGTATGTCTTTGATAAGGTAGAGGAAGTAAAAAAATACTTAGAGTCTGGGTAATCAGTAGAAGACGTACAGGGATGAGGTGTCTACTATTTAGGTACTTTATGCTAAACAGAAATAATGAAGTTGTTAGATTCGCAATTTTTATGTGTTTTTATATATATATATATATTTTTTTCTTCCTCTCTCTCTTGTGCCCGTCCCTCTTCCCATCCCCGGCGGGCGTCCCTCCCTGCCCTCCCCCGGGGTCGTAATATTCGTGCACTTACTAGATGAGTGAAGGATTTAAAATCCTTTCGTGGAATGTGGGAGGGATTACCTCCCCCATCAAGCGGAAACTGGTCATTAAGACACTAGCTAGCTATAAACCTGACGTGGTTCTCCTACAGGAGACACATCTCAATGAACAAGAAGCAGCAAAATTAAAAATAAAGTGGGTGGGTCAGGTTGTTTCCACATCAGGGGTATATAGAAAGTGCGGGGTCGCTATTCTTTTTCATAAAGAACTAGATTATAAATTAATCAAGGTGGAAGTAGACCCAGCAGCTAGGTTTATTCTTCTCCAGATACAATTGAAAAATATAAAATTGATTATCTGTAATATATATGCTCCAAATGAGTTCTCGATCGCTTTCTGGGAAGAAATAAAATTAAAACTATTCCCGTTGGTATCTGAGAATTTGATACTAGGAGGGGATTTTAATGCAACTCTGTGCCCAGAGCTAGATAGATTTTCGAAAAAAAATAATACTCGTTATAATAAGAATGCCAAATATTTAAGACACTTTTGCTCAAAGTTGAAATTAGTGGATGTGTGGCGGTACAAAAACCCCGATCTAGTCGCGTTTTCTTGTGAATCCAAAACATATTGCACCTTCTCTAGAATTGATTTCTTTTTAATCTCGGAAACATTAGCACTGCAGGATCTAGAAAGTAAAATGGGGGACTTTTGTGTCTCAGACCATGCTATTGTTTCTTTGATATTTCCTTCTGGTAATAAAGAAAAGGGTAGAGTACCAAGATTTATTTTTCCTCGTCATTTATACACTAACTTGAAATTTGTCAATTTTATAAAAACTTCGTGGCAGCGATACTGTAATGAAAATTTAAATTACCGCTGCAAACCAGAAATTATGTGGGAAGCATTTAAAGCGGTTTTACAGGGGGAGATTCAGTCCTATGTGAGTATAGGAAAGAAAAAGAATAGAGCACGAGAAAATCAAATTTCAAATCAAGTTAAGAATTCATATAGAAGATATCTTTCGAATCCAACAGTAGCCAACTGGGGAAAATACAGAGAGCATAGAAAAGAAAGAGATTTGTTCTTTAAACAAAAACTGGTAGAGGAGGAAACAAAGATTAATCTCTATTTTAGAGGGGTGCATGGTTGCTCTGCAAAATACCTGGCCAAATTGACAAAAGCCAGGAAAAAAAAAAATCTTATTTTAGCTATTCAGACAGATAAAGGTAGACTTACTGAAACTACGGGAGTTGTTGAAACTTTTTATACCTATTATCAACAACTTTACAAGAGAATTGAAATAGATAACAGGAAGCAAGATATGTTTTGGAATATGATAAAAGTACCTAAAATAGCTGATGAGGATTTAATTTTGATCAATGCCCCAATTTCCATGGAGGAAATTAAAAAAGCAATAGATAATCTAAAGTTGAATAAAGCAGCAGGGCCGGATGGATTTCCCGCAGAGTTTTATAGATGCTTAAACGGTGATATACTTTCGATATTAGAAAAACTTTTTAATTTTTATTTCTGTTCACAGAATCCTATTTCAAGCTATTTCTGTGCTGCAAACATCTCGCTTATCCTTAAAAAGGACAAGAATGCGGAAGATCCTGCCTCATATAGGCCAATCTCAGTCTTAAATATAGATTATAAAATATTAATGTCTATTATTGCATCCAGAATATCTTCCTGTTTATATAAAATTATTCATCCAGATCAAACTGGGTTTATGGTAGGCAGGAATCCAGCTAAAAATATTCGTAAACTGGTTAATATTTTAGATTATGCTTGGAATATAGATAAAGATAAGCAGGAACCTTTATGGCAGGATGTTGCTATTCTCTCGCTAGATGCTGTTAAAGCGTTTGACTCAATTGTCTGGGAATATTTATTTCGAGCATTAGACCAGTTTGGATTTAAGGGGGAATTTGTACATTTTATTAGTAGATTATATCATAAACCTATATCTTTTATCTTGGTTAATGGGACGATATCCCCTAAAATAACTTTGCAAAGAGGGACTAGACAGGGGTGCCCCCTGTCCCGGCTATTGTTTAACATAGCTTTGGAACCCCTTGCAATTCATCTCAGAGAAGTTTTATCTGGAGTCCCAGTCGGTACACAGTCTCTTAAAACGCTATTATATGCAGATGATGTCTTAGTATTTTTGGCCAATATACAGTATTCTATACCAAAGGTTCTTCAAATTTTGGAAATTTTTAGTTCCTTCTCAGGGTACAAGATAAATCTGGAAAAGAGTGAATTAATGTATTTAAATAATACCCAGACAGTAGTACCACATATCCAATTTAAGCAAGTTGATGCGATTAATTATTTAGGGTTAGTCTTACATAAAGACCCCAGTCGGTGGTATAAAGCCAACTTTGAGCCATTGTTTCGGAAAATTAATTCTGATTTACATTTATGGGTAGCATTTCCTTTGTCTCTGACAGCTCGTGTTAATTTAATTAAAACTATTGTTTTTCCCCGTCTGCTTTTCCCATTGCAGAATCTCCCTTTATTCCGAATAAGGATTTAAAAGCAATTAATGCGTCATTTTCTAAATTTATCTGGAATAACAAAAAGCCCCGAATTGCATTAGGTAAATTAATGCAAAAGGTGGACGTAGCAGGGTTAGCATTGCCCAATCTTAAGTTTTATAATTTAGTTGTGCTTGTCAAAATAGCGATAGTTTGGCTTGCAGGATCCAATCTAGTATCATCTGAGGAGATTGAAACTTTTTTAATTGCCCCGTTCTCATTAAAAGCAATTTTACATTCTTCAATAAAGAAGTTACCGCAGAATATTAGTTGCCTGTTCTCTATTAAAAATGTTGTACATGCGTGGCATAAATTCTGTGCAGTGTTGGATCTGGATTTCTCCTGCTCGGATTTTTTACCCATTGTTGGTAATCCAAGCTTTCTCCCAGGGTTATGCCAAAAAATATTTAAAGATTGGGCTGAAAAAGGTTTGCAATTTGTTAGACAAATACTGGATGAAAACTCTCAAATATTATCAGTAGAAGATATTTTTAGTAAATATGGGATTCCTAGGTCGGGTTTATTTGCTTATTTTCAAATCCGACATTTCATTATGGCTCAAAAGTGGCGTGTCCCACTTAAAATGGTCTGGCAGGATATTAAATTATGTATTCAAAAATTTATTGCAGGTGATGCGTCAATTTCTCTATTGTATGATATCATGCTCAACAAACAGAGCCAGGTCTTTAAGGATAATCTATCTAAAACTTGGGGTTCGGCAACTTTATCAGTGGAATATGAGACAATTGATCAGAGTTTTAAGTCTATGTCCAAATGCAAAGTTCCAATATCATGGAAAGAATCTCATATGAAAATGATTAATAATTTCTATCTTTCACCGTGGAAATTATCCAAGTTTTATCCTTCTGGTGTCATGCGGTGTCCGCGGTGTGCACATGGTAGGGCAGATTTACTTCATATGTTTTGGTTATGCCCCAAGGTCAGACAACTCTGGTTGAAAATTATTTTTTGGTTCAATAAATCTTATAAAGTAACAATAGCTCTATCTGCGATAGATATTATTTTTCTTTGTCCTTTGAATGAAGCTATCAATTGTAATACTATAAATAGTCTAAATACAATTATATTGGCAGTTAGACATTGCATACTGAAAAATTGGAAAGCTAGGAATAGTGGTGGGTTATCTATGATTTTTAAAATATTGCAAGACCAAATAGTATTCGAATCATATCATTTATATGATGCTTCAGAGAAAAGAATCCAGAAATTTTTATGGAAATGGTCACCAGTTATACTATCTTATCCTACCTCGATGCAAAAATTGATTCTCTCCCCTTTCCTTTCATCAGTTAGCTTTGCGGAATTGACATTATTAAATGTCTTCCCGCATAGCTGGTTAGAGTGACTCGGTGGGTTGTAACGGGTGAGGATGCCGCGGGGAGGGGGGGGGGGGGTTGAGGGAGAGAGGAGTGTTTTTTGTTTTTGTTTTTTTTGTTGTTTTGTTTCTCCATTTTTCTTTTGTCAAGATGGATAAAATTCTATATACAGTCTTGTGGTTTTTGAGGTTGTTGGAGCTGTGGCTCCAAAAATTATTATGTATAATATTATTTGCTGACGTATAGAACATTTAGTTTGATGGTGGATAATATTTTTTGCTTAGCTCTTAATAATTTAGACTGTATATTTGTTTACTTTCAAATGTTAACATTTTTATGTCTTATGTTGTTCTAAAATTGAAAAAGTGAGGTTAAGTTTATTTTTTCTTTTGGTGTTTTGTTGGATTATTCTGTGATGAAACAGAAATGATTATGTGTTTAACAATTTGCACAGTGTGTCTTTTTTTTTCTTTTTCTCACAGTGATGTTGTATTGTATTTTTAACCTCAATA
Source organism: Bombina bombina (assembly GCF_027579735.1). Classification (NCBI taxonomy): domain Eukaryota; kingdom Metazoa; phylum Chordata; class Amphibia; order Anura; family Bombinatoridae; genus Bombina; species Bombina bombina. The sequence continues at coordinate 889,706,959 of NC_069499.1, read as the reverse complement.
AAAAATTATTTAAAAAAAAAAAAAGATGGCCTAGGCTATAAGAAGATTTCCAAGATCCTGAAACTGAACTGCAGCACGGTGGGCAAGACCATACAGTGGTTTCACAGGACAGGTTCCACTCAGAACAGGCCTTGCCATGGTCAACCAAAGAATTTGAATGCACATGCTCAGTCATATCCAAAGGTTGTCTTTGGGAAATAGACGTATGAGTGCTGCCAGCATAGCTGCAGAGGTTGTGTGTGTGTGTGTGTGTGTGGGGGGTCGTCAGCCTTTCAATGCTCAGACCATACTCCGCACACTGCATCAAATTGGTCTGCATGGCTGTCGTCCGAGAAGGAAACCTCTTCTAAAGATGATGCACAAGAAAGCTTGCAAACAGTTTGCTGAAGACAAGCAGACTAAGGACATGGATTACTGGAACCATGTCCTGTGGTCCGATGAGACCAAGATAAACGTATTTGGTTCAGATGGTGTCAAGCGTGTGTGACAGAAACCAGGTGAGGAGTACAAAGACAAGTGTGTCTTGCCTACAGTCAAGCATGGTGGTGGGAGTGTCATGGTCTGGGCCTGCATGAGTGCTGCCGGCACTGGGGAGCTACAGTTCATTAAGGGAACCATGAATGACAACATGTACTGTGACATACTGAAGCAGAGCATGATCCCCTCCCTTTGGAGACTGGGCCACAGGGCAGTATTCCAACATAACAACACACACACCTCCAAGACAACCACTGCCTTGCTAAAGAAAATGAAGGTGATAGACTGGCCAAGCATGTCTCTAGCAGGTCTCTAGACCTAAACCCTATTGAGCATCTGTGGGGAATCCTCAAACAGAAGGACATAATCTTTGTGTTTAACCCCCACAAAGTACTGTAATACATATTCAAATATTCATTTTAAATGGAACAGATAACATGTTTGAGTTCTTTTGAAAAGCTGTGCCTGAAAGCATTTTCACAAAAAGAGCAGCACCTGAGCAAGAGATCATATTATCAAATTGGAGTGTGGCGGGTTCCGGAGTAATGGGCGGAAGCGCTTCTTTTCTTTACAGAAAAGGGTGGTTGACTCATGGAAAAGGCTTCCAATACAGGTAATGGGGGAATTTGGGTACCCGAGATTGGCATGAGGTTTCCTGAGCATTCGTTCTTGAAGCTTACACTTCACCTGTTGCCCTAGAAAGATAGATTAAAGGGACATTCTAGAATATAATGTTATTGTTTTAAAATATAGATAATCTCTTTATTGCCCATTCCCCAGTTTTTTGCATAACCAACACGGTTATATTAATGTACTTTTTACCTCTGTGATTAACTTGTAGCTAAGCATCTTCTGACAGCCCCCTGATCACATGACTTTTTATTTATTATCTATTGACTTGCATTTTAGTACTGTGTTGTGCTAACTCTTAAATAACTTCTTGGGCGTGAACACATTGTTATTTATATGGCCCACATGAACTAGCAGTCTCCTGTTGTGAAAAGCAAATACAAAAGCATGTGATTAAGAGGTTGTCTATAGAGTATTTGAAACAGGCAGAAAGGTAGAGGTTTAAATGTTATAAAGTATATTAATCTATATATTAACAATGTTGGTTGTGCAAAGCTGGGGAACGGGTAGTAAAGGCATTATCTTTTTAAACAATAACAGTTTTATTGTAGACTGGCCATTTAATAAGTTCTGATCCTGTCATTAAAAGAGAACACTTAAGACCCAATAATGTTTGTATTTCTCAATATAATTCCCCTTTAACTCAATACACTTCTTTTGTAACATTTTTTATGCCGTCCAATAAAAAGTCAACTGCTACCATCACTTCATCATTGCTCCCAAAACTCATTCCTTAGACATAATAATTTAACTTGGAATTAGGTAATGGTCACTAGAGACAAGGTCTGGTGCTTTTGCCTCAGAATTAACGTGGTGTATCTACAACTCATCCATACTGACAAATAGTCTATAGAAATGATCAGGATTCCTTTGAATACTTGTCAGGACGTTCTTGTGAACTCACCATTATCTTTCTCTCTTGGTTTGTAGTGAATAGTCAGAATACCCACCATGCTGACAATTTTTTATCTTCAAAAACATCCAATAAGATTGACTTTATTGTGCCATATTACACTCCTGTGGTTGTTTTACATTCTGTCAATTTTTGGTGAGCCATCAATGTCAATGTTGGGTGACCAAGGTTGAGGGTCATCTTCACAATGCTTTTTTTGTAAACGTTAAAGGGACATTATACATTCATGTTTTCTTTGCATAAGTGTTTTGTAGATGATCTATTTATATAGCCCATAAAGTTTTTTGGTTTTTTTTAAATGTATAGTTTTGCTTATTTTTAAATAACATTGCTCTGATTTTCAGTCTCCTAACCAAGCCCCAAAGTTTTAGGAGAATACCGTCGGATACCTACTCCAGCTTGCTCCTGTTTGTGTAAAGGGTCTTTTCATATGCAAAAGAAGGGGGAGGGGGGAGTGTCTTATTTCCCACTTGCTGAGAGCTTCTAAGTAAGTTTTTAAACCGTTTTATACTGGATTTTTATATCAGTATCTGTGCATCTTATTCTTTATACTTATGTCTATTACATGCAGTTATATGAAAATGGTGTATACTGTCCCTTTAAGGGACAGTAAAGTCAAATTTAATCTTTCATGATTCCGATAGCTCATGCAATTTTTAGACAACTTTCCAATTTACTTTTGTTATCTAACTTGCTTTGTACCTAGGTAGGCTTAGGAGCAGCAATGCACTATGGAGAGCAGCTAGCTGCTGATTTGTGGCCAAATGTATATGCCTCTTGTCATTGGTTCCTTTAACAAACTATATCAAGAGAATTAAGTAAATGGGAAGGTAATTTAAAACTGCATAAACTGTCTAAATCATGAAAAAAATGTATGTTTCAGGTCCCTTTAAACCCCAACAACCCATTTTTAACTGTGGTGTAAGGTGGTGCAGGGTCTCCTAATTTATTCATATCCTTTGTGCATTTTTGTTGGTTTGTGTTTTGTTTAATTCATTTTTGGTTACAAAATTCAATAGAATCAAAAAACATTATAAAAATTTAAATCAGTCCAACACGGTGTTTTTTAAATGTTCGATGACTCCACAATATTCACTTTGCTTCATTTTCAACAATTTTCTTACTCCGGAAATGTCCTGCAAAAAGAAAGGTTAACGGTAAAAAATAATGTAACACAGAGCTTCCCAATTAAGATTAGAGGTTCTTGTTCTACCCTTATAATTGATAAAAAAAAAAAAAAGTGTTGCCTTTTTTAGCTGAATATTTGATATGTGCATTTGGCAAGAAGGCGGCCGCATTTGGCTCTTTTAGTTGGATTTACTCTTGTGAAATTGCAGCACACTTAGATCTGTGTAAATCCAGATCTCAGGTGCACTTTCACAAGAATAAATCCAGCTTCGAAAAGAGACTAATGCGTCTTGTGGCCGAAAAATTAAACAAAGATTTGAAAAATTAAACAAATTTGAACACATTTGTTCATTTTTAATTCCAAATTTTTGTATAACATTCTGACATTTGTTTAATGTAACAGTATTTCTAATGCTATCTTTAAATGTAATATTTAATTAGATTTTTTCTAATTTGAATATTGCATAATACAAATCGAATTATGCAATATTTTAATTTAAAAAATTTGAAAACCAGAAAGAACATTTGATTACCAAATTGTAATGGATTTTCTTTCTTATCAACATTCGATTGTTCAAAACTAATGTCCACAGGACTATTCATTCTACCAAGCGAATTGCACATTCGCCCATCCCTATTCCCGAAGTGTACAAATGCACATCTAGTCTTTATGTCATAGGTGTGTAACTAAAAATGAGCTGCTTTCAACCCACTAAATTCAAAAGCTTTATACTTTATTGTGCATGTATGTGTGTGTGTATATATACATATATTAGATATGCACTCACTGGCCACTTTATTAGGTACACCTGTTCAATTGCTTAGTAACCCACCCCAAGGCAGAACATACAGTGATGGGAGATGTCATCGCAGAAAATGCAGCATGTCTGCAGAAAGAACAGGACACATGCAGGAACTGTTAGCGCTTTAATTTTCTAGTGCTGCTCCACATTAGGCTGTTCTCTTCAAACAGAACTGTGCTCTGGCTGCACTGTGTAAATTTTCCTTAACACAGGTTAAAGTGCTGTTTATTCTAAATGTAAGAGCACTGTATTTTTTTATTACTACATTTCTATGTTAGACCAAGAGAAAAGGAAAAAGATTTATTAAAGAGACTTTTTAAAATTTCTTTTTTGTAGGCAGCTAATTTGCAATGCAATAATCAACTACTGCACTATATATAAAAAATAAAAAATTGCTTTATTCTTCAGTTAACCAACACATTGGAATTGAACTGGTGCCTTAGTGTAACTGTCTAATTTAAAATTGGATTTTATTTAAAAATGACCTGCAGAAAAATCTTCACTAAAAAATCTCATCGCAGAAAGTAAAGAAAAGTTCTGCCTCTGGGGTAACCCAAATTGCTAATCAGCCAATCACGTCAGCAACTCAATGCATTTAGGCATCTAGACCTGGTGAAGACGACTTGCTGAAGTTCAAACCGAGCATTAGAATGGGGAAGATAGCGTATTTAAGTAACTTTGAACGTGGCATGGTTGTTGGTGCTAGACGGGCTGGTCTGAGTATTTAAAAAACTGCTGATCTACTAGGATTTTCACGCACAACCATCTCTAGGATTTACAGAGAATAGCCTGAAAAAGAGAAAATATCCAGTGAGTGGCAGTTGTGTGGACAAAAATGCCTTGTTGATGTCAGAGGAGAATGTGCAGACTGGTTTGAGATCATAGAAATGAAACAGTAACTCAAATAACCACTCATTACAACCAAGGTATGCAGAAAACCATCTCTGAACGCACAACACGTCGAACCTTGAAGCAAATGGACTACAGCAGCAGAAGACCATACCGGGTGCCACTCCTGTCAACTAAGAACAATTGAGCATCGTTTAAACGCCACAGCCTACCTGAGTATTGTTGTTGACCATGTCCATCCCTTTATGACCCTAGAAGCAGAACTTTTTTTTACTTTCTGTGATGAGTTTTTTAGTGAACATTTTTCTGCAGGTCATTTTTAAATAAAATTCAATTTTAAAGTTAGGCAGTTATACTAAAGCACCAGTTAAACTGCAATGTGTTGGTTAAGCAATTTTTAAAGTTTTATAATATAGTGCAGTAGTTGAAAAATTCCTTTGCAAATTAGCTGCAGACCAATAAAAAACTATTGTAAAATGTCTTATTGATTAAATTTGTTTCCTTTTCTCTTTGTGTAATATAGATATTTAGTAATAAAAAAGGTACATTGCTCATCAGAACGTCTTACATTAAGAAAAACAGCTTTGCAGATTGGGAAAGGCTAGAGCGGGTGTGAAAAAAATCTCTGTGAGGTAATCAACAACCAATGCACTGCCGCTTTACAGTGCTACTGCATCTTTGACTTTTCACTTCAAACAGTACTTTCCTCTGGATGCATTGTGATAAGGAAAACTTACACCGTGCAGCCAGAGCACATCACTGTTTAAAGAGAACAGTCTAATGTGGAGCAGCAATGCAAAGTTAAAGCGCCAACAGTTCCAGCATGTGTCCTGTTCTTTCTGCAGACATGATGCATTTTCTGTGATGACATCTCAGATCACTGCATGTGACTACAGTGCACCCATCTTCTAATGGCTGCTTCCATCAGGATAATGCACCATGTCACAAAGCTAAAATCATCTCAAACTGGTTTCTTGAACATGAGTTCACTGTACTCCAGTTGCCTCCACAGTCACGAGATCTCAATCCAATAGAGCACCTTTGGGATGTGGTGACAGTTCTGAAGGCAAAAGGGCGTCCAATCCGGTACTAGCAAGGTGTCTCTAATAAAGTGGCTGGTGTATGTACAATGGATATAAATAGTCTACTCACCCCTTTTAAAATGTCAGGTTTCTGTGATGTAAAAAAATGAGACAAAGATAAATAATTTCAGAACTTTTTCCACCTTTATTGTGACCTATAAACTGTACAACTCAATTGAAAAACAAACTGAAATATTTTAGGTAGAGGGAAGAAAAAATATAAAAATAAAATGTGGTTGCATAAGTGTGTACACCATTAAACGAATACTTTGTTGAAGCACCTTTTGATTTTATTACAGCACTCAGTCTTTTTGGGTATGAGTCTATCAGCATGGCACATTTTGACTTGGCAAGATTTGCCCACTCTTCTTTGCAAAAACACTCCAAATCTGTCAGATTGCAAGGGCATCTCCTGTGCACAGCCCTCTTCAGATCACCCAACAGATTTTCAATCGGATTCAGGTCTGGGCTCTGGCTGGGCTATTCCAAAACGTTAATCTTTTTTATGGTGAAGCCATTCCTTTGTTGATTTGGATGTATGCTTTGGGTCGTTGTCATGCTGAAAGATGAAGTTCCTCTTCATGTTGAGCTTTCTAGAAGCCTGAAGGTTTTGTGCCAATATTGTCTGGTATTTGGAACCGTTCATAATTCCCTCTAGCTTAACTAAGGCCCCAGTTCCAGCTGAAGAAAAACAGCCCCAAAGCATGATGCTGCCACCACCATGCTTCACTGTGGGTATGGTGTTCTTTTGGTGATGTGCCGTGTTGTTTTTGCGCCAAACATATCTTTTGGAATTATGGCCAAAAAGCTCAACCTTGGTTTCATCAGACCATAACACCTTTTCCCACATGCTTTTTGGAGACTTCAGATGTGTTTTTGCAAAATGTAGCCTGGCTTGGATGTTTTTCTTTGTAAGAAAAGGCTTTTGTCTTGCCACTCTACCCTATAGCCCAGACATATGAAGAATATGTGAGATTGTTGTCACATGTACCACACAGCCAGTACTTGCCAGATATTCCTGCAGCTCCTTTAATGTCGCTGTAGGCCTCTTGGTAGCCTCCCAGACCAGTTTTCTTCTCGTCTTTTCATCAATTTTGGAGGGACGTCCAGTTCTTGGTAATGTCACTGCCATATTTTCTCCACTTGATTATGACTGTCTTCACTGTGTTCCATGGTATATCTAATACCTTGGAAATTCTTTTGTACCCTTCTCCTGACTAATACCTTTTAACAATGAGATCCCTCTGATGCTTTGGAAGCTCTCTGTGGACCATGGCTTTTGCTGTGGGATGCGACTAAGAACATTTCAGGAAAGACCAACTAGAGCAGCTAAACTTTATTTGGGGTTAATCAGAGGCACTTTAAATAAGTGATTACAGGTGTATGCTGACTCCTATTTAACATGATTTTGAATGTGATTGCTTAATTCTGAACACAGCTACATCCACAGTTATAAGAGGGTGTGCACACTTATGCAACCATATTATTTTAGTTGTTTTTTTTTCTTCTTCCCTCCACCTAAAAGATTTCAGTTTGTTTTTCAATTGAGTTTTACAGTTTATAAGTCACATTAAAGGGACACTGAACCCACATTTTTTCTTTCTTGATTCAGATAGAGCATACAATTTTAAGCAACTTTCTAATTTACTCCTATTATCAAATTTTCTTTATTGTCTTGGTATCTTTATTTGAAATGCAAGAATGTAAGTTTAGATGCCGGTCCATTTTTTGTGAACAACCTGAGTTGTCCTTGCTGATTGGTGGATACATTCATCCACCAATAAAAAAGTGCTGACCAGAGTGCTGAACAAAAAAAGCTTAGATGCCTTATTTTTCAAATAAAGATAGCAAGATAATGAAGAAAAATTGATAATAGGAGTAAATTAGAAAGTTGCTTAAAATCGCATGCTCTATTTGAATCACAAAAGAAAAAAATTGGGTTCAGTGTCCCTTTAAAGGTGGAAAAAGTTCTTAAATGATTTATCTTTGTCTCATTTGTTTACATCATATATATATATATATATATATATATATATATATATATATATATATATATATATATATATATATATATATATATATATATATATATATATATAATAAACACACAGAGAAAGTCCAGCACTCACAAGCTTTCAACTGAGATTAAAAGCAAAACTGGAAGGGGTAGTTATCGCATCTGGCAAATGGGACAAGCCCAGGTACCACGTCAAGGTCCCTTCCAAAACCTGGGTCCCTAAACCAGCCAAACAATGCAAACTCTCAAATCCAAACAAACTGGGAACAAGTGGAGGGTGCATATGTTTATGTAATCACCCTAAACATATACAAAGCATGGAAGGAGGACTGCACTCTGACTGGACACACATCCAATGCCCCTGCAACATGCTCAGCCCTAGGTGCTCAATGGCACTCATAGGAAGCTGTGCTGTCCCCAGAGTCACAGGCAGTTAACCCCAGACAGGTCTTGGTGCAAGGCCCATAGGGAAAATTACAAAGCAAATAAATACAAAACACAGAGAAAGTTCAGCACTCACTTACAAGTTCTCAGCTAAGATTAAAAGCATTGACAAAGCTAAGGCAAAATGCGCATCAGGCGGACGTAATCTGGTTACTTATGAAAATTGTTCCACATATGGTTATTTGGAGATATTTATACATTATCTGATTAAATAGCATATATATAATGATTGTGGGTTCTGAGCGGAGTGGCATTGTGAATTTGTTTGGGATTGTGTCCCTATCTTTTAGATTTATCATAGGGGGATTAGTGTCCCGTGTTGCGCTATTTTAATCTTTTTTAATAAGCATTTACATTTTCAGTGTACACTACACACAGGTTTCAAACTTTTTCTTTTTTTAATATATGTATTTTTGTCTTGTTGTTGTAACATTTCCGTTATTCACTGATTTTTAATTTAATGGCCAATTAAAGTTAATTTTTATTATTTTACTGTTGTAACTTTTGCTACCTAGTAACCATACTTCTTGCAAGCAAGTGCTCTATATGGTGCTTCTTTCTTATCATATATATATATATATATATATATATATATATATATATATATATATATATATATATATATATATATATATATATATATATATATATATGTATGTTAGAATGAAGTCTAGGTTTTCTTTAAGAGGACCCTTGCATTGGCGGAGAGTAAAGATAAATATCCCACTTTGGTGAAATTGGCAAAACCCTACTTATGCATCTCAGGCACCTCAACACCATCTGAGCACCTCTTTTTTGCTGCAGACTCTTTCTAGTTCTACCTCTTTTCAAACAGTTTGTGGTTTTGTTTTGCTTAATTATACAAATTTGTTATGCTGCTTAAAAATTGGACAAACAATTGTGTTAATGTAAAGTTTTAGTCTGAAGTTTATATTTGTAACAATCAGTATGTGGATTTTATTTGAAAGGTATAGTAAACCTAGCAAATAATGTTATATAATTCTGCACATAGTGCAGAATTATTTAACATTAGTTTACCGCCATGTTTCTAAAGCAAAGGGTTATATAGATATTTCACAATGAAAACAGAAAGCTGCTCCTGGCTTTACTGAGCGGGTCTGTTTTCTTCTCCTAAGTGCATCTGAACACGCTGTCTAATCAAACCAGCTTGATCACGCTATTAAACTCAATGTAGCTCACTCCCGCTACCAGACCAGAGCGGTAATGAGCTACATTGAGTTTAATAACGTGATCACAGTGTGCCCATGATGCGCTTAGGAGAAGAAAACAGACCATTCCTTTAGAAATATGGCGATAAGCTAATGTTATATAATTCTGCACTGTATCAAACCCCACTTGAATCAGGGTTGCGCATGTTTTTGTTACTGAGTTGGATTTTGTGATTGAATCAACTTTTGACTTTCAACTTGTACTGCGTGCTCTGACCCAGCCATGTTAAAATTTTGCTTTGAGCGAGAAATTCCAATAGCACGCCACTTGTAATTTAGCCCATAACTGGTTAAATGCAAGCAATAGCTCTTACAATCTGTAGCATTATTCTCAATCCATGTTTGTCCCTTTAATAAGTTATATTATCATAGTTTCTCTCTCCCTTTCTCTTCATTATTTTTTCCAGTCGGTAAAATGGATAATTGTGAACACATTAAATATTAGAGTACACTGTCCCTTTAATCCCATAAGCCATATGGACGTAAGTACTACGTCACAGGGTATATTGCTTAGCGTACCCTATTGATTTAGTACCTTCGTCCAACCTTCTGCCTCATACTGCAGTCCTCACTATCAGCTTTGAAGGCTAAGACCCCTGCCAGAGGCATCTGCCTTTATATGATAAGGAAGCGTTTATCATGCTCCCTTTACCATGTGAAGCCAGATCGCCGATGTAGACAGTGACAGTCGGCAGTGGTTGCCGTGGGTAGTGTGAAAGGGAATGAGAGAGGCAGGTTAGCGGCCCATTGCAGTAAGGGTGCAGGAGTGGAAGGAAGGGGCAGGTTCCCTACTATCACAAAATATTTCACTAGGTGGGAGGGATCCTCTACACTACAGCAAAGGGATTTTGAGAGGGGGGAGGAAGCCTTACAGTATAATCGCTTAAACGGGAGAGGGAGTGGTGGCAGCTACACTACAAAATTTAATAAAAAACAAACAAACTTGTATAAACTGGGTACTAGCATACAGCTGGCAGCACCTAAGATGGCAAAGACCATTAGGAGGGGGGGAAGGGTTGAGGAGGGATCAATCGGTATAAATTAAAAAAGAAAAGAAAGAATATAAAAATGCACACTGGCAGTCAGACTGTCTACCTAAGTTGGTGGTAACCAGTGGGGAGTGAGGGAGGGAAGAGAGCTGTTTGGAAGGTATCAAGGGGTGGGAGGGTAATATCTACACCACAACTAAAATTAACCTTAAAATCTACCTGACTAACCCCTTCACTGCCAGGAATTTGACGTGTGGTACGCAGCTGCAATCAGTGGCCTTCTAATTGCCAATAGACAATGGCAAAGTCATTCATGCCTTCTGTTTCTGAAAAAGGGGAACTCAGAGAAGCTTTTATAACTGCAGTAGTTGTGTATAAATATTTTTAGTGAGAAACCCAGTTTGTGAAAAAGTTAAAACATATTTTTTTTATATGATTGTATTTAGCAGTGAAATGGTGGCATTAAATATATCAAAATGGGTGTAGATCAATAACTTCGGTTGTCTAATAAATATATATATATATTAGTTTTGATTGGTAAATAAAAAAACAAGGTGCTTTTTCTGTTAAAAGGACCACTAAACATTGTAGAACAGAATAATCAGTAAATGCATAATAAAAAGACAATGTAAAAGCAATTAATTTGTATTTCAAATAAGTAGTACATTTCTTTCTAACCAATTTCAAGTTCTATTTTCCCTCCCACTGCACCATATGAAATCAATCGGCCATTAACAAAATGCATATACATATATTTTGTGATTTTTGCTCATGCTCAGTAGGTGCTGATACCTCAAAGTGTGCATATAAGAAGATTGTGCACATTTAGATAATAGAAGTGAATTTGAAAGTTGTTTAAAATGGTGTGCTCTACTTGACTGTCTCTTTAAATGGAGTGATAGAAAAAATGCAAAAAATTCTCTGGTACTTTGGGCAAATTTGTCTCTAAAATTCCCATTCCTTAAGGGGTTAATGTGTTTCCAATTACTTGTTATATCAGCTGCAGAGTATGAAATGTATGGGATATAGCTTCTTCGTGTTTATATTTATATATGAAACAGCTGGTTTTGTGTTTTGAAACAACCCATAAAAATGGGTTGAGTGAGCAGGGAAATCCGATTTTAGCACTTTCTGTACACACTCATGCTTCTTTATATTATCTTTGTCTGCATATTAAAGCCCAATAAGAATTGAAAGTTAATATTTTATAACTTATCTCTCCTACCTACCACTGGGTATGTAATTTCTTCTGCTCGCTATGTTTACACAGCCTTTTTTTTTTTAGCCTATTCTTAAATATAGAAACTATCAGACTGGGTAGAGATGCCGAAGGCAAAAATGGCTCTTTCAAATGCAGAGATAATGATAAAGGAGAAACTTGTGAACAGTTTAATACTACCCCAATTCCGACAGTGTACCCTGATTTTTTCTCTCCTTTAATTAGTTTCCAATGAACCATATTAACTGCTGGAGTGTACAACCCCAATTCCGAAAAATTTGGAGCAGTATGGAAAATGCAAAAAACAAACAAAAAGAGTAATTTGAAAACTCAATTCACCCTGTAATATATTGAAAACACATTGTTTGTTGTTTTACTTTGTGAATTTAATGTATTTTTGAAAATATACATTCATTTCAAATCTGATGACTGCAACACGTTCCAAAAAAGTTGGGACAGTCGACTGTTTACCACTGTGTAAAATTGCTTTTCTTCTGTTAAGTGTGATCAGTCCACGGGTCATCATTACTTCTGGGATATTAACTCCTCCCCAACAGGAAGTGCAAGAGGATTCACCCAGCAGAGCTGCATATAGCTCCTCCCCTCTACGTCACTCCCAGTCATTCTCTTGCACCCAACGACTAGATAGGAGGTGTGAGAGGACTATGGTGATTATACTTAGTTTTATATCTTCAATCAAAAGTTTATTTTAAAATAGCACCGGAGTGTGTTATTACCTCTCTGGCAGAGTTTGAAGAAGAATCTACCAGAGTTTTTGCTATGATTTTAGCCGGAGTAGTTAAGATCATATTGCTGTTTCTCGGCCATCTGAGGAGTAGTAAACTTCAGATCAGGGGACAGCGGGCAGATGAATCTGCATAGAGGTATGTAGCAGCTTTCTCCAACATAGGTGTGTCCGGTCCACGGCGTCATCCTTACTTGTGGGATATTCTCTTCCCCAACAGGAAATGGCAAAGAGCCCAGCAAAGCTGGTCACATGATCCCTCCTAGGCTCCGCCTACCCCAGTCATTCTCTTTGCCGTTGTACAGGCAACATCTCCACGGAGATGGCTTAGAGTTTTTTAGTGTTTAACTGTAGTTTTTCATTATTCAATCAAGAGTTTGTTATTTTCAAATAGTGCTGGTATGTACTATTTACTCAGAAACAGAAAAGAGATGAAGAGTTCTGTTTGTATGAGGAAAATGATTTTAGCAACCGTAACTAAAATCCATGGCTGTTCCACACAGGACTGTTGAGAGCAATTAACTTCAGTTGGGGGAACAGTGTGCAGTCTCTTGCTGCTTGAGGTATGACACATTCTAACAAGACGATGTAATGCTGGAAGCTGTCATTTTCCCTATGGGATCCGGTAAGCCATGTTTATTACGATCGTAAATAAGGGCTTCACAAGGGCTTATTTAGACTGTAGACTTTTTTGGGCTAAATCGATTCATTATTAACACATATTTAGCCTTGAGGAATCATTTTATCTGGGTATTTTGATATAATAATATCGGCAGGCACTGTATTAGACACCTTATTTCTTAGGGGCTTTCCCAAAGCATAAGCAGAGTCTCATTTTCGCGCCGGTGTGGCGCACTTGTTTTTGAGAGGCATGGCATGCAGTCGCATGTGAGAGGAGCTCTGATACTTAGAAAAGACTTCTGAAGGCGTCATTTGGTATCGTATTCCCCTTTGGGTTTGGTTGGGTCTCAGCAAAGCAGATACCAGGGACTGTAAAGGGGTTAAAGCTTAAAACGGCTCCGGTTCCGTTATTTTAAGGGTTAAAGCTTCCAAATTTGGTGTGCAATACTTTTAAGGCTTTATGACACTGCGGTGAAAATTTGGTGAATTTTGAACAATTCCTTCATGTTTTTTCGCAATTGCAGTAATAAAGTGTGTTCAGTTTAAAATTTAAAGTGACAGTAACGGTTTTATTTTAAAACGTTTTTTGTACTTTCTTATCAAGTTTATGCCTGTTTAACATGTCTGAACTACCAGATAGACTGTGTTCTGAATGTGGGGAAGCCAGAATTCCTATTCATTTAAATAAATGTGATTTATGTGATAATGACAATGATGCCCAAGATGATTCCTCAAGTGAGGGGAGTAAGCATGGTACTGCATCATTCCCTCCTTCGTCTACACGAGTCTTGCCCACTCAGGAGGCCCCTAGTACATCTAGCGCGCCAATACTCCTTACTATGCAACAATTAACGGCTGTAATGGATAATTCTGTCAAAAACATTTTAGCCAAAATGAACCCTTGTCAGCGTAAGCGTGGCTGCTCTGTTTTAGTTACTGAAGAGCATGACGACGCTGATATTAATATCTCTGAAGGGCCCCTAACCCAATCTGAGGGAGCCAGGGAGGTTTTGTCTGAGGGAGAAATTACTGATTTAGGGAACATTTCTCAGCAGGCTGAATCTGATGTGATTACATTTAAATTTAAGTTGGAACATCTCCGCATTTTGCTTAAGGAGGTATTATCCACTCTGGATGATTGTGAAAATTTGGTCATCCCAGAGAAACTATGTAAAATGGACAAGTTCCTAGAGGTGCCGGGGCTCCCAGAAGCTTTTCCTATACCCAAGCGGGTGGCGGACATTGTTAATAAAGAATGGGAAAGGCCCGGTATTCCTTTCGTCCCTCCCCCCATATTTAAAAAATTGTTTCCTATGGTCGACCCCAGAAAGGACTTATGGCAGTCAGTCCCCAAGGTCGAGGGAGCGGTTTCTACTTTAAACAAACGCAGCACTATACCCATAGAGGATAGTTGTGCTTTCAAAGATCCTATGGATAAAAAATTAGAAGGTTTGCTCAAAAAGATGTTTGTTCAGCAGGGTTACCTTCTACAACCCATTTCATGCATTGTCCCTGTCACTACAGCTGCATATTTCTGGTTTGATGAACTGATAAAGGTGCTCGATAGTGATTCTCCTCCTTATGAGGAGATTATGGACAGAATCAATGCTCTCAAATTGGCTAATGCTTTCACTCTAGACGCCACTTTGCAATTGGCTAGGTTAGCGGCTAAGAATTCTGGGTTTGCTATTGTGGCGCGCAGAGCGCTTTGGTTGAAATCTTGGTCGGCTGATGCGTCTTCCAAGAACAAGCTACTAAACATTCCTTCAAGGGGAAAACGCTGTTTGGTCCCGACTTGAAAGAGATTATCTCTGATATCACTGGGGGTAAGGGCCACGCCCTTCCTCAGGATCGGCCTTTCAAGGCAAAAAATAGACCTAATTTTCGTCCCTTTCGTAAAAACGGACCAGCCCAAAGTGCTACGTCCTCTAAGCAAGAGGGTAATACTTCTCAGGCCAAGCCAGCTTGGAGACCAATGCAAGGCTGGAACAAGGGAAAGCAGGCCAAGAAACCTGCCGCTGCTACCAAGACAGCATGAAATATTGGCCCCCGATCCGGGACCGGATCTGGTGGGGGGCAGACTCTCTCTCTTCGCTCAGGCTTGGGCAAGAGATGTTCTGGATCCTTGGGCGCTAGAAATAGTCTCCCAGGGTTATCTTCTGGAATTCAAGGGACTTCCCCCAAGGGGGAGGTTCCACAGGTCTCAGTTGTCTTCAGACCACATAAAAAGACAGGCGTTCTTACATTGTGTAGAAGACCTGTTAAAAATGGGAGTGATTCATCCTGTTCCTTTAAGAGAACAAGGGATGGGGTTCTACTCCAATCTGTTCATAGTTCCCAAAAAAGAGGGAACGTTCAGACCAATCTTAGATCTCAAGATCTTAAACAAATTTCTCAAGGTCCCATCGTTCAAGATGGAAACCATTCGAACTATCCTTCCTTCCATCCAGGAAGGTCAATTCATGACCACGGTGGATTTAAAGGATGCGTATCTACATATTCCTATCCACAAGGAACATCATCGGTTCCTAAGGTTTGCATTCCTGGACAAACATTACCAGTTTGTGGCGCTTCCTTTCGGATTAGCCACTGCTCCAAGGATTTTCACAAAGGTACTAGGGTCCCTTCTAGCGGTGCTAAGGCCAAGGGGCATTGCAGTAGTACCCTGCCTGGACGACATTCTGATTCAAGCGTCGTCCCTTCCTCGAGCAAAGGCTCACACGGACATCGTCCTGGCCTTTCTCAGATCTCACGGCTGGAAAGTGAACGTGGAAAAGAGTTCTCTATCCCCGTCAACAAGGGTTCCCTTCTTGGGAACAATTATAGACTCCTCAGAAATGAGGATTTTTCTAACAGAGGCCAGAAAAACAAAACTTCTGGACTCTTGTCGGATACTTCATTTCGCTCCTCTTCCTTCCGTAGCTCAGTGCATGGAAGTGATCGGGTTGATGGTAGCGGCAATGGACATAGTTCCTTTTGCGCGCATTCATCTAAGACCATTACAACTGTGCATGCTCAGTCAGTGGAATGGGGACTATACAGACTTGTCTCCAAAGATACAAGTAAATCAGAGGACCAGAGACTCACTCCGTTGGTGGCTGTCCCTGGACAATCTGTCACAAGGGATGACATTCCGCAGACCAGAGTGGGTCATTGTCACGACCGACGCCAGTCTGATGGGCTGGGGCGCGGTCTGGGGATCCCTGAAAGCTCAGGGTCTTCGGTCTCGGGAAGAATCTCTTCTACCGATAAATATTCTGGAACTGAGAGCGATATTCAATGCTCTCAAGGCTTGGCCTCAGCTAGCGAGGACCAAGTTCATACGGTTTCAATCAGACAACATGACGACTGTTGCGTACATCAACCATCAGGGGGGAACAAGGAGTTCCCTAGCGATGGAAGAAGTAACCAAGATTATTCTATGGGCGGAGTCTCACTCCTGCCACCTGTCTGCTATCCACATCCCGGGAGTGGAAAATTGGGAAGCGGATTTTCTGAGTCGTCAGACATTGCATCCGGGGGAGTGGGAACTCCATCCGGAAATCTTTGCCCAAGTCACTCAGCTGTGGGGCATTCCAGACATGGATCTAATGGCCTCTCGTCAGAACTTCAAAGTTCCCTGTTACGGGTCCAGATCCAGGGATCCCAAGGCGGCTCTAGTGGATGCACTAGTAGCACCTTGGACCTTCAAACTAGCTTATGTGTTCCCGCCGTTTCCTCTCATCCCCAGGCTGGTAGCCAGGATCAATCAGGAGAGGGCGTCGGTGATCTTGATAGCTCCTGCGTGGCCACGCAGGACTTGGTATGCAGATCTGGTGAATATGTCATCGGCTCCACCTTGGAAGCTACCTTTGAGACGAGACCTTCTTGTTCAGGGTCCGTTCGAACATCCGAATCTGGTTTCACTCCAGCTGACTGCCTGGAGATTGAACGCTTGATTTTATCGAAGCGAGGTTTCTCAGATTCTGTTATCGATACTCTTGTTCAGGCCAGAAAGCCTGTAACTAGAAAGATTTACCACAAAATTTGGAAAAAATATATCTGTTGGTGTGAATCTAAAGGATTCCCTTGGGACAAGGTTAAGATTCCTAGGATTCTATCCTTCCTTCAAGAAGGATTGGAAAAAGGATTATCGGCAAGTTCCCTGAAGGGACAGATTTCTGCCTTGTCGGTGTTACTTCACAAAAAGCTGGCAGCTGTGCCAGATGTTCAAGCCTTTGTTCAGGCTCTGGTTAGAATTAAGCCTGTTTACAAACCCTTGACTCCTCCTTGGAGTCTCAATTTAGTTCTTTCAGTTCTTCAGGGGGTTCCGTTTGAACCCTTACATTCCGTTGATATTAAGTTATTATCTTGGAAAGTTTTGTTTTTAGTTGCAATTTCTTCTGCTAGAAGAGTTTCAGAATTATCTGCTCTGCAGTGTTCCCCTCCTTATCTGGTGTTCCATGCAGATAAGGTGGTTTTACGTACTAAACCTGGTTTTCTTCCAAAAGTTGTTTCTAACAAAAACATTAACCAGGAGATTATCGTACCTTCTCTGTGTCCGAAACCAGTTTCAAAGAAGGAACGTTTGTTGCACAATTTGGATGTTGTTCGCGCTCTAAAATTCTATTTAGATGCTACGAAGGATTTTAGACAAACATCTTCTTTGTTTGTTGTTTATTCAGGTAAAAGGAGAGGTCAAAAAGCTACTTCTACCTCTCTCTCTTTTTGGATTAAAAGCATCATCAGATTGGCTTACGAGACTGCCGGACGGCAGCCTCCCGAAAGAATCACAGCTCATTCCACTAGGGCTGTGGCTTCCACATGGGCCTTCAAGAACGAGGCTTCTGTTGATCAGATATGTAGGGCAGCGACTTGGTCTTCACTGCACACTTTTACCAAATTTTACAAGTTTGATACTTTTGCTTCTTCTGAGGCTATTTTTGGGAGAAAGGTTTTGCAAGCCGTGGTGCCTTCCATTTAGGTGACCTGATTTGCTCCCTCCCTTCATCCGTGTCCTAAAGCTTTGGTATTGGTTCCCACAAGTAAGGATGACGCCGTGGACCGGACACACCTATGTTGGAGAAAACAGAATTTATGTTTACCTGATAAATTTCTTTCTCCAACGGTGTGTCCGGTCCACGGCCCGCCCTGGTTTTTTTAATCAGGTCTGATAATTTATTTTCTTTAACTACAGTCACCACGGTACCATATGGTTTCTCCTATGCAAATATTCCTCCTTAACGTCGGTCGAATGACTGGGGTAGGCGGAGCCTAGGAGGGATCATGTGACCAGCTTTGCTGGGCTCTTTGCCATTTCCTGTTGGGGAAGAGAATATCCCACAAGTAAGGATGACGCCGTGGACCGGACACACCGTTGGAGAAAGAAATTTATCAGGTAAACATAAATTCTGTTTTTATTTTCTGACAATGGAATTGATGAGAAAATCCTGCCATACCGATATAATGTCATGTATGTATACTTTACACTTCAGTATTCTGGGGAATGGTACTTCACTAGAATTACACTGTAAGAAGTACATAAAGCTGTTTAATAACTAGAAATTATGTTTAGCGTTTTTGCTGGAATGTAAAATCGTTTTCATTTGCTGAGGTACTGAGTGAATAAATGTTTGGGCACCATTTTTCCACTTGGCAGTTGCTTAATCTTTTTCTGTCAGTTTCTGTTCTCTCTCACTGCTGTGTGTGAGGGGGAAGGGCCGTTTTTTGGCGCCTTTTCTATGCATCAGTTATTTCAGTCAGCAGCTCATTGTATTCCCTGCATGATCCGGTTCATCTCTACAGAACTCAGGGGTCTTCAAACTTATTTTGAGGGAGGTAATTTCTCTCAGCAGAGCTGTGAGAATTATAGTTGACTGTGATAAAAAACGTTTATTCTGTAATTGTTTCCTGCTTTCAGAATTTGTTATCTTTGCTATTGGGATTAAACCTTTGCTAAAGTTGTGTTGTTTACAAGGATTGAGGCTATAACTGTTTCAATTTATTAATTTTCAACTGTTATAGATTTTCTGTGCTTCTTAAAGGCGCAGTACGTTTTTAATTGAATTGTATTCCAAGTTGCAACTTTATTTGCTAGTGTGTTAAACATGTCTGATTCAGAGGAAGATACCTGTGTCATTTGTTGCAATGCCAAAGTGGAGCCCAATAGAAATTTATGTACTAACTGTATTGATGCTACTTTAAATAAAAGTCAATCTGTACAAATTGAACAAATTTCACCAAACAACGAGGGGAGAGTTATGCCGACTAACTCGCCTCACGTGCCAGTACCTGCATCTCCCGCTCGGGAGGTGCGTGATATTGTAGCGCCGAGTACATCTGGTTGGCCATTACAAATCACATTACAGGATATGGCTTCTGTTATGACTGAAGTTTTGGCTAAATTACCAGAACTAAGAGGTAAGCGTGATCACTCTGGGGTGAGAACAGAGTGCGCTGATAATATTAGGGCCATGTCAGACACTGCGTCACAGGTTGCAGAACATGAGGACGGAGAACTTCATTCTGTGGGTGACGGTTCTGATCCAAAACTGGATTCAGATATTTCATATTTTAAATTTAAACTGGAAAACCTCCGTGTATTACTAGGGGAGGTGTTAGCGGCTCTGAATGATTGTAACACAGTTGCAATACCAGAGAAAATGTGTAGGTTGGATAAATATTTTGCGGTACCGACGAGTACTGAGGTTTTTCCTATACCTAAGAGAATTACTGAAATTGTTTCTAAGGAGTGGGATAGACCCGGTGTGCCGTTCTCACCCCCTCCGATATTTAGAAAAATGTTTCCAATAGACGCCACCACACGGGACTTATGGCAAACGGTCCCTAAGGTAGAGGGAGCAGTTTCTACTTTAGCTAAGCGTACCACTATCCCGGTGGAGGATAGCTGTGCCTTTTCAGATCCAATGGATAAAAAATTAGAGGGTTACCTTAAGAAAATGTTTGTTCAACAAGGTTTTATATTGCAACCCCTTGCATGCATTGCGCCGATCACGGCTGCAGCGGCGTTCTGGATTGAGTCTCTGGAAGAGAACATTAGTTCAGCTACTCTGGACGACATTACGGACAGGCTTAGAGTCCTTAAACTAGCTAATTCATTCATTTCGGAGGCCGTAGTACATCTAACTAAACTTACGGCGAAGAATTCAGGATTCGCCATTCAGGCACGCAGGGCGCTGTGGCTAAAATCCTGGTCAGCTGATGTTACTTCTAAGTCTAAATTGCTTAATATACCTTTCAAAGGGCAGACCTTATTCGGGCCCGGGTTGAAAGAGATTATCGCTGACATTACAGGAGGTAAAGGCCATGCCCTGCCTCAGGACAAAGCCAAATCTAAGACTAGACAGTCTAATTTTCGTTCCTTTCGTAATTTCAAAGCAGGAGCAGCATCAACTTCCTCTGCACCAAAACAGGAAGGAGCTGTTGCTCGCTACAGACAAGGCTGGAAACCTAACCAGTCCTGGAACAAGGGCAAGCAGACCAGGAAACCTACTGCTGCCCCTAAAACGGCATGAATTGAGGGCCCCCGATCCGGGATCGGATCTAGTGGGGGGCAGGCTTTCTCTCTTCGCCCAGGCTTGGGCAAGAGATGTCCAGGATCCCTGGGCGCTAGAAATAATATCTCAGGGATACCTTCTGGACTTCAAATACTCTCCTCCAAGAGAGAGATTTCATCTGTCAAGGTTGTCAACAATCCAGACAAAGAAAGAGGCGTTTCTACGCTGCGTACAAGAGCTCTTGTTAATGGGAGTAATCCACCCAGTTCCACGATCGGAACAGGGACAGGGGTTTTACTCAAATCTGTTTGTGGTTCCCAAAAAAGAGGGAACTTTCAGACCAATCCTGGACTTAAAGATCCTAAACAAGTTCCTAAGAGTTCCATCGTTCAAGATGGAGACTATTCGGACAATTTTACCTATGATCCAAGAGGGTCAGTACATGACCACTGTAGATTTAAAAGATGCTTACCTTCACATACCGATTCACAAAGATCATTACCGGTACCTAAGGTTTGCCTTCCTAGACAGGCATTACCAGTTTGTGGCTCTTCCATTCGGATTGGCTACAGCTCCAAGAATCTTCACAAAGGTTCTGGGTGCTCTTCTGGCGGTACTAAGACCACGGGGAATCTCGGTAGCTCCATACCTAGACGACATTCTAATTCAAGCTTCAAGCTTTCAAACTGCCAAGTCTCATACAAAGTTAGTACTGGCATTTCTAAGGTCACATGGATGGAAGGTGAACGAAAAGAAAAGTTCACTCGTTCCACTCACAAGAGTTCCCTTCCTGGGGACTCTTATAGATTCTGTAAAAATGAAGATTTACCTGACAGAGGACAGGTTAACAAGACTTCAAAGTGCTTGCCGCACCCTTCATTCCATTCAACACCCGTCAGTGGCTCAATGCATGGAGGTAATCGGCTTAATGGTAGCGGCAATGGACATAGTATCCTTTGCACGCCTACACCTCAGACCACTGCAACTGTGCATGCTAAGTCAGTGGAATGGGGATTACTCAGACTTATCCCCTTCTCTGAATCTGGATCAAGAGACCAGAAATTCTCTTCTTTGGTGGCTTTCTCGGCCACATCTGTCCAGGGGGATGCCATTCAGCAGACCAGACTGGACAATTGTAACAACAGACGCCAGCCTGCTAGGTTGGGGTGCCGTCTGGAATTCTCTGAAGGCTCAGGGACAATGGAGTCAGGAGGAGAGTCTCCTGCCAATAAACATTCTGGAATTGAGAGCAGTTCTCAATGCCCTCCTGGCTTGGCCCCAGTTGACAACGCGGGGTTTCATCAGGTTTCAGTCGGACAACATCACGACTGTAGCTTACATCAACCATCAGGGAGGGACACGAAGCTCCCTAGCTATGATGGAAGTATCAAAGATAATTCGCTGGGCAGAGTCTCACTCTTGCCACCTGTCAGCAATCCACATCCCGGGAGTGGAGAACTGGGAGGCGGATTTCTTAAGTCGTCAGACTTTGCATCCGGGGGAGTGGGAACTTCATCCGGAGGTCTTTGCCCAAATACTTCGACGTTGGGGCAAACCAGAGATAGATCTCATGGCGTCTCGACAGAACGCCAAGCTTCCTCGTTACGGGTCCAGATCCAGGGATCCAGAAGCAGTCCTGATAGATGCTCTGACAGCACCTTGGGACTTCAGGATGGCTTACGTGTTTCCACCCTTCCCGATGCTTCCTCGATTGATTGCCAGAATCAAACAAGAGAGAGCATCAGTGATTCTAATAGCACCTGCGTGGCCACGCAGGACTTGGTATGCAGATCTGGTGGACATGTCATCCTGTCCACCTTGGTCTCTACCTCTGAAACAGGACCTTCTGATTCAGGGTCCCTTCAAACATCAAAGTCTAACTTCTCTGAAGCTGACTGCTTGGAAATTGAACGCTTGATTTTATCAAGACGTGGGTTTTCTGAGTCAGTTATTGATACCTTAATACAGGCTAGGAAACCTGTTACCAGAAAGATTTACCATAAGATATGGCGTAAATACCTATATTGGTGTGAATCCAAGGGTTACTCTTGGAGTAAGGTTAGGATTCCTAGGATATTGTCTTTTCTACAAGAAGGTTTAGAAAAGGGTTTATCCGCTAGTTCATTAAAGGGACAGATCTCAGCTCTGTCCATTCTGTTACACAAACGTCTGTCAGAAGTTCCTGACGTCCAGGCTTTTTGTCAGGCTTTGGCCAGGATTAAGCCTGTGTTTAAAACGGTTGCTCCACCATGGAGTTTAAACCTTGTTCTTAATGTTTTACAGGGCGTTCCGTTTGAACCCCTTCATTCCATTGATATAAAGTTGTTATCTTGGAAAGTTCTATTTTTAATGGCTATTTCCTCGGCTCGAAGAGTCTCTGAGTTATCAGCCTTACATTGTGATTCTCCTTATTCGATTTTTCATTCGGATAAGGTAGTTCTGCGTACTAAACCTGGGTTCTTACCTAAGGTAGTTACTAACAGGAATATCAATCAAGAGATTGTTGTTCCTTCTTTATGCCCAAATCCTTCTTCGAAGAAGGAACGTCTACTGCACAACCTGGATGTAGTCCGTGCTCTAAAATTTTACTTACAGGCAACTAAGGAATTTCGACAAACGTCTTCTCTGTTTGTCGTTTACTCTGGGCAGAGGAGAGGTCAAAAAGCTTCTGCTACCTCTCTTTCTTTTTGGCTTCGTAGCATAATTCGTTTAGCTTATGAGACTGCTGGACAGCAGCCTCCTGAAAGGATTACAGCTCATTCCACTAGAGCTGTGGCTTCTACTTGGGCCTTTAAGAATGAGGCCTCTGTTGAACAGATTTGCAAGGCTGCAACTTGGTCTTCGCTTCATACTTTTTCCAAATTTTACAAATTTGACACTTTTGCTTCATCGGAGGCTATTTTTGGGAGAAAGGTTCTTCAGGCAGTGGTTCCTTCTGTATAAAGAGCCTGCCTATCCCTCCCGTCATCCGTGTACTTTTGCTTTGGTATTGGTATCCCAGAAGTAATGATGACCCGTGGACTGATCACACTTAACAGAAGAAAACATAATTTATGCTTACCTGATAAATTCCTTTCTTCTGTAGTGTGATCAGTCCACGGCCCGCCCTGTTTTAAGGCAGGTAAATATTTTTTAATTTATACTCCAGTCACCACTTCACCCTTGGCTTTTCCTTTCTCGTTGGTCCTTGGTCGAATGACTGGGAGTGACGTAGAGGGGAGGAGCTATATGCAGCTCTGCTGGGTGAATCCTCTTGCACTTCCTGTTGGGGAGGAGTTAATATCCCAGAAGTAATGATGACCCGTGGACTGATCACACTACAGAAGAAAGGAATTTATCAGGTAAGCATAAATTATGTTTTTCATTTAATAATACTTATTAAAGGCACAGTCTACTACAGAATTTTTATTGTTTAAAAAGATAATCCCTTTATTACCCATTCCCCAGTTTTGCATAATCAACACTGTTATATTAATATACTTTTTTTTTTTTTTTTTTACCTCTGTGATTACCTTGTATCTATTCCTCTGCAGACATGAACTAACACCCTCTAGCTGTTAAAAAAAAAATGGTAAATTTCAGCCAGATAAGGGGCGACCTTCAAAGGCTTAAAAATTAGCATATGAGCTAGGTTTAGTTTTCAAAAAAGAATACCAAGAGAACAAAGCAAATTTAATGATAAAAGTAAATTAAAATGATATGCCCTACTTGATTCTTAAAAGTTTAATTTTGACTACACTGTCAGTTTAAGCATTTGGGCACTAAAGAAAGCCAGTTGGTTAAGTTTAGCAAGCAAATGTTTCCCCCCATTCCTCCATTATGCATGTCTTCAGCTGCACAACTGTACGGGGCCTTCATTGCCTTATTCTGCACTTCATAATGCACCACACATTGTCAATCGGAGACAGGTCAGGACTGCAGGCTGGCCAGGCTAGCACCTGCACTCTCTGCTTACGCAACCATGTGCTTGTAATCCGGGCAGAATGTGGTTTGGCGTTGTCCTGCTGGAAACGACAACGTCTGGATGGCTGCATTTGTTGCTCCAAAATGTATAGATATCTTTCTGCATTAATGGTGCCCTCACAGATGTGCAAGTTACCTATGCCATGGGAACTGACACCGCCCCGTACCATGACAGATGCTGGCTTTTGGACCTGACGCCTGATAACAGCTTGGATGGTCTTTTTCCTCTTTGGCCTGGAGAACACAACGGCTGTTTTTTCCAAAAACTGTTTTAAATGTTGACTCTTCACTGTGCTACTGTCCATCTCAGATGAGACCGAGCCCAGAGAAATCGGCAGTGTTGATGTATGGCTTCTGCTTTGCATAGTAAAACCTAAAAGGGACACTAAACCCAAATTTGTTCTTTCACAATTCAGATAGAACATGCAATTTTTTAGCAACTTTCTAATTTACTCCTAGTATACATTTTTTTCTTCTTTCTCTTGCTATCTTTATTTGAAAAATAGAAATGTAAAGCATAGGAGACCGGCCCATTTTAGGTTCAGCACCCTGGATAGTGCTTGCTGATTGGTGGCTAAATTTAGTCACCAATCAGCAAGCGCAACCCAGGTACTGAACCAAAAATGGGCCAGCTCCTAAGCTTTACATTACTGCTTTTCATATAAAGATAGCAAGAGAACAAAGAACATTTGATAATAAAAGTAAATTAGAAAGTTGCATGCTCTATATGAATCATCAAAGAAAAAATCTGGGTTTAGTATCCCTTTAACTTGCATTTGTGGATACAGCGGCAAATGGTGTTGACTAACAAAGGTTTATCAAAGTATTCCCAAGCCCATGTTAGGATATCCATTACAGACTCGTGATGGTTTTTGAGACAGTGACTTCTGAGGGATCCGAGATCACACCCATTCAGAAGATGTTTTTGGTTTTGCTCTTTACGCACCAAGATTTGACCGGATTTCTTGAATTTTTTAATTATTTTGTGCACTGTAGAATCTGAAATGTCCAAAATTCTACCGAATTTTCTTTGGGGAATGTTGTTCTCAAAGTGTTGGATTATTCACTGACACATCCGTTGGCAGATTGGCGAGCCTCGATCCATCCTCGCTCTTGAAGGATTAGGCCTTTTTTGGATGCTCCCTATAGACTATGATTACACAATTGTCTCACCTGTTTCACATCACCTTCTTATTTCAACTCGTCACCTCGCTATTTGTCCTAAATTGCCCCTGTCCCAACTTTGTTGCAGTCATCCGATTGAAATGAGTGTATATTTTAAAAAATACATTACATTCACAAAGTAAAACGTCAAATAATGTATTTTCAATATCTTACAGTGTGAATTGTATTTTCAAATGACTTTTTGTTTGTTTTTTGCATTTTCCATACTGTTCCAACTTTTTCGGTATTGGTGTTGTACAGTCCAGCAGGTAATAGGGTTCACTGGAAACTAATTAAAGGAGAGAAAAATTTAGGGTACACTGTCTCTTTAATATAGGTGAATATACTAGGGCCACACTCCACTTTTGACCATGGGAAATCTCTCTGCTCCAATGTGGCACAAAACTTCATCTTTGCTCACACCTTTGAACTCCTAATCTGGCAGTTTGAGGGGAAATAGGATAGGATTAATGAGATTTCCACTGCAAGTCACTCTTACTGGAATACCGGCCACATTCTTCTGGAGAGGAGTTAACTAATCAGTTGCCAGAGAGGGAAGCATATAAACTCACTATACAGTGTACATAGAGGCATTAGCCTGTTCCCTGCCAAAGGCTTCACGTAGAATCACTGCTTAATAATTCTGTCGGAGATTGGCTTTTGGTGCATTCCTAATTTATAATACATTTTTTTTTCTATAAGATTGAATGTAATAGGTAGACTTTTTCTCTGGAATAGTACCATCACAATCCTTGAAATTCGTGTAGCCTATAGAGTTTGATCCCTGTCACCAGTCCCTATATTGGATAACCTATTCAACACAAAGTGTGTAATGCTTTGTGCACTTTTCTTTAGCGACAGTGTATGTCAAGCACAGCTCCATATAGTGGTATTGTCTCCCTACTTATAAAGGGCACATCTGCAGCTCTCTCATTATATTTTGCTAAGATTTGTCCCCTCTATATCACCAATGCCTCTCTGACTCCATAGCTTTGCAGTTCTCTCACTATAGATTACATAGAAGTCCTAAGCAGAGTCAGTGACAGCCGCAGTCTACTCCCCCTATCTCTCATAGCCTGTTTCTCAAAAGCATCACACTTGGTTACTACTCACTATACCTCTGGTCTTACACCCTCTCTCCCTCCCCTTATTATGTTGTGTGATTAGATCATGGGCTTTCAGCCACAGGCCCTCCTTTCTGCTACAGACTCATTACTATTATTATTCATGCCCTCCCCTAACAAAGGTCAACTATTTATTTATATATATATATTTATTTTGTCTGAAAAGATCAATGCTATAACATTTTATCCAGTATCAGAGTTGAATTTAAAGTTATAACTTTAAAACTGAGACCCGATAAAGTATTAAAATGATCTAAAAAGTATTAGCCTATCACATTGTGTCCTGTGTCTGCTATTTGTATTCTAAGAGTCAGGGGGGTGGGGGTTGCAAAACAATTGATCCTAAAAGAGCCACTTCTTTTCTATTCACAGCACAAAGCTGGATAATGTGTTGGGATACGTTATGACACATTGCTGCAGCACTACACCAGGTTGACAACATATCTCCTCCGTACAGCAATGCTTGCTTTCAGTCTATGATAAGCTTCACATGGTGAGTTGTTTTTTTTTTTTTGGGGTGGAGGAGGGACCTGATCTCCTACCTTACTCCAGCTGTAGACTTCTCACGGCGGATGCAGTCTTACAATGTGAATAAGACAGACAGGCCATAACAATTCTGGACTTGGAGACAAGCTACGATCTGTACTGTGTGTGTGTTGAAAACGTGAAAAGGGACCAGTCCACTGGATTACAATGCCATCCAAAGGGAAGTATTTTATTAATGACCTGGAAGACTGGAAGGTTACTGAATCTCTCTATGAAAAGTACCAGTGTATCAGCCAGCATTACCCTCTCATGCTTATTCTGCTGTTTGTGACGGGGAAGGCGTGTATAACTCTCATCATCCTCTTCTTTACGTCTGCAGAGGTGAGTAAAACTTTTTCTGTTCAGTACGTGCGTGGCATCCTTTTAAATTTTAACTTTATTATTGTTGAGGAGTTCACAGGTTGCTTTTTTCTACCTTGTACATATATTTGATAGGATAATATTTAAAGGGATAGGAAAGTCAAAATTTAACTTGCAAGAATCAGAGCATGTCATTTTAAGAAACTTTTAAAATCACTTCTCAAATGTCTTTTGTTCTCTGGGTATCCCTTGTTGAAAAATAATATGCACATATCTTACAGTAATGGGAGCTAGCTGCCTGTATACATTTCTCTCTTGTGATTAGCTAACTAGATGTGTTCAGCTAGTTTCCAGTAGTGCAATGTTGTTCTTTCATCAAAGGATAACAAGAGAACGAAGCATATTTGATCAAATTAAATTTGAAAGTTGTTTAAAATTGTATGTTCTATCAAAATCATAAATGACATTTGTGGGGTTTCCTGTCCCTTTAACATATAACAATATGTCGTTTGCATATACGTCACCATTCACAAATGCAGCACATTAGTAACAAGCACAATATAAAACGAATAAGCTATTTAGAAATTAGAATTTATCTTGCAAATGGTGTCCCCTTTAGTGTGAGGTTCAAACGTCACTAATTCTAGCTTTAAAGTTCTGTGCAAGAAGAAATCAGTGTAGTCCGGTGCTATCTCAGAATGCTAAAACATGTCTACTAGATTTGACATTCTAAACCAATGTTGTGATGCACTCTATTTCTTTGTTCTATGAGAGAAGTCTATATAAATATTTGCATATCTGTCTATCAGTCTATCTTGTCTATATCTATCTGTCTATCAGTCTGTCGTATATATGTAATGTATATATTATACAAAAATAAAGTATTTTGTAAATAGTAACAATCTAATGAAAGTAACAGTATTCTCCTGCCTCAGGTGTAATACCAGATATACCTGACGACTGGAAAAAAAAAACGTATTTTGTATTGTGCATTAAAGTGCATATGTGATTACATATAAAGGAGCATATTAATACAGGTTTCTTTTTTACATGTTTGTCGAGATTATTATCTAACTAATTATAAGCTGGACTGATTTTGCCAACCTACTTTGTTTTACAATGGAATAGCAGTTATGAAGTGTGCATCGGTTACTTATAAATTAAAAGGATCACTTCAGACACTCAGCCTTTATGGACATCACCTAACACAATAACTGATAAAATGTAAACTTGCTGCTAATTTTAAGATTTTGTCATAATACAGGAGGAACATTATGCAATTCAATTGCCTTCATTTCAAAGTGTTAGCATTCTTATCTATAGTGTGATTTGGAGAATAGAACACAAATACGTCACTTGATAACTTTGGACTGATATAATTTTTTTCCGAGAGGGGGTCAAGTGGCTTTTTCCTCTTGTTTTTAAGGAGTCAATTTGATTGCTTCATTTAGTTAATGTTTAATGTTAAGCTCTAAAAATGCATATGAAATGGCACAATTTAAACACGTTTTTTTACTTTTTATGAAAAAGGTTTCATTAAAGGTGTTTATTTTGATTTTGAACCTAACAAAGTCTGTGTACAACTGGACCTTAACCCAATATTTTTCTTTCATGATTCAGGTAGAACTTTGTTCAATTGTAAATTTTGCATCATTCACTTGGTATCCTTTATTAAAGGAGCAGCAATGCACTACTGGGAGGTAGCTGGAGACATTAGTAAGACAATGACACGAGGCATATATGTGCATCCTCCAATCAGCAGCTAGCTCCCATCTTCTGAACCTACATAGGTATGCTTTTCATCAAAGGCTACCAAGAGAACTTAGCAAATAAAATAGAATGAAAATTAGAAAGTTATATAAAAAGATATGCTCCATCCAAATCATGAAGGGATATTTTTGTGTTTCCTGTCCATTTTAAGCTTAATGAATGATAAGCGCAACTCTCTGCTTCTTTGTTTTATTGGTGGACAATGACATGCCTCAGAAGCATATATAGATTTTTATACCAAAAAACAAAACAACAAACTTGACCTTGGTGTCCCTTTAACACTTTTGTTTGTATTATTACTCACTGAGCATTCTGGGAGCTGCTTTTCACTCAGCTTAGTGAACATCTTTTGCTTAAATACACAGACACTTGTACCCACAGCATGGAGGGTAATGAATACCAAACAGCCATGAAATGTGAACTATGCTGCAAATATTCTGTTCTGTCGTTGCTGGGAAAATGGACAAAAGATTTAAAGACCTGTTATTTCTCTGTTATATACTATATACTGCAATACAGGGTAAAAATGTGTTTATATATGTTTAAAGGAAGTACAGCACACTTTAATTAAATGTATGTGTAAAAAGCTTTCTAAAACCAGAGCTATTAAAGAACCTGTTGCAGCAAGCTATATATTATCTTATTTAATTAGGTGATTTCACGGTCTACAAATAATTCCTTTGTTTAAATCTAAAAAAAAACTTTAATCTGATTAGGAAAAGAGTCACCCAAAAAAAAAGTTCGAATAGAAAGTAAAAAAATGTGCTTATTTTATGTTTAACTTATATTTTATATTTTGAGCAAAGAAAGACTTTTAGAATGGACATATGATTTTTCCGGTAAATTAGAGATTATATAACAACTGGTAAAAATGTGTGATATTTCTCACTTTTCGTAGATTTTAAAGTTTTATATGTAAAGAAAAAATACAGCAATAAAAAAACACCACACACACACACACACACACATACATACATACATATATATATATATATATATATATATATATATATATATATATATATATATATATATATATATATATATATATATATATATATGTGTGTGTATATGTATATATGTACACCATATGGACAAAAGTATGTGGACACCTGACCATCATGCCTATATGAGCTTGTTGCACATCTCATTCCAAAACCATGGGCATTAATATGGCGTCAAACCCCCCCCCCCCCCCCCCTTCACGGCTGTAACATCCAACACTCTTCTGGGAAGGCTTCCATAAGATTTTGGAGTGTGTCTGTGGGAATTTGTGCCCATTCAGCCAAAAAAAGGAGTTGCAAGATCTTGTTCCCAACCGGCATTACAATTTATCCCAAAGGTGTCCTGTGGAGTTAAAGTCAGGGCTTTTGAATTCATCCACAGATTCCACACCAAACTCATCAAACCATGTCTTTATAGACCTTGCACAGTCATGAATGAAATAGGAAAGTGTCTTCCCCAAACTGGTGTCACAAAATTGGAAGCACCCAGCTGTCTAAATTGTCTTTGCATCCTGTAACATTAAGATTACCCTTCACTGGGACTAAAGGGCCTTCACCAAACCCTCAAAAGCAGCCCCAGACAATTATCCCTCCACTACCAAACTTTTATAGTAGACACTATGAATTCAAGTAGGTAGTGTTCTCCTGGCATTTTCCCAGATTCTTCCTTCAGACTACCAGATAGTGAAGCCTAATTCATCACTCCAGAGAACACTTTTTCACTGCTACAGAGTCCAGTGGTGGCATGCTTTACAGCTCAACAAACCCAGGAGTTAGGGAGCCACAGGCTCCTAGAATTTTACTTCTGACTCGTAACGTTTGGAATTATGCTCTATATACAAATACACCATGGATGCCTCCTAAAAAAAACAGTTTGGCTCCTACATATTCTTACTGGCTCCTAAATTTTAAACAGATGTGTCGACCCCTGCAAGTTTATGCTACTCCAAACGATGCTTGTCTTTGCGCATGTTAATGCGAGGCTTGTGTACAGCTGCTCAGCTATGGAAACTTATTTCATGAAGCTCCCGACACAGTTCTGATGTTGCATCCTTAGGTAGTTTGGAACTCTGACGTGAGTGATGCAACAGATGATTGGAGATTTTTACACACTTCAACACTCATCGACCCCACTCTTTGAGTTTGAGTGATCTACCAATTTTGTGGATTTGCTTTTGTTGCTCCTAGACGCTTCTACTAATTTACAAAAAAGCACTTACAATTGACCCTGACAAAAACTTACACAAACTGACTTGTGACAAAGGTGACATCTTATGACTGTGCCATGTTTAAAGTCACTGAGCTCTCCAGTATCACCCACTGTACTGCCAATGCTCGTCTACGGAGATTTCATTGCTATGTGCTGGATTCTATGCACCTGTTAGCAATGGGTGTGGCTGAAACATGTAAACTCAATAATTATTAGAGATGTCCACATACTTGTGTGAGATATATATATATATATATAAAATATCCAGTAGGTCAGCACTCACGGTTAAAAGTAAACAGCTACCCAGGGTGCTTCAACGGTGTAGATAGAATCAAGCAAAGAAAAGGATGCACTCGCCAGGATTTTCAGTGTTACCTTCTAATGTAACAAAATAACCATAATTATTATTATTATTTTGTTTGTCTGACGAAACGTTACATTAAAAGGTAACACTGAAAATCCTGGCGTTATACATACTGTACATACATACTGTACATACATACATACATCCTATATTATAAAAGGCCAAGTGTGTTTGTCCGAAGCTGTCATGCGCAGTAGAGACAAACACACTTGGCCTTGAGATAGGGAGCGCGAGGTACACAAACAGCTGTGAGGTCTGGGGAGCGCGAGGTAAGCTACTCAGCAGCTGTGAGGTCTGCTGTGTGAGAAGCGGCCACGCGCTCCCCAGACCTCACAGCTGTTTGTGGCCGACGGGAGCGTTGCGATGGGGGCGTGGCCGGGCATCGCGAGGGGCGTGGCCGGACGGGTGTCGCCGCGATGGGGCGTGGCCGGACGGGGTCCCGCAATGTGAAGACGGAGCCAGTCAGGGAGCAGGAGAGGGGGGGGGAGAGAAGGGCCAAAGAGGGGGGGAGAGAGCCAAAGGGGGGGGAGCACAAGAGAAGGGGGGGAGAGCCAAAGAGAAGGGGGGAGAGCCAAAGAGAAGGGGGGGGGGAGAGCCAAAGAGAAGGGGGGGGGGAGAGCCAAAGAGAAGGGGGGGGAGAGCCAAAGAGAAGGGGGGGGAGAGCCAAAGAGAAGGGGGGGAGAGCCAAAGAGAAAGGGGGGGGAGAGCCAAAGAGAAGGGGGGGAGAGCCAAAGAGAAGGGGGGGGGGAGCCAAAGAGAAGGGGGGGAGCCAAAGAGAAGGGGGGGGAGAGAGCCAAAGAGAAGGGGGGGAGAGCCAAAGAAAAGGGGGGGAGAACCAAAGAGAAGGGGGGGAGCCAAAGAGAAGGGGGGGGGGAGCCAAAGAGAAGGGGGGGGGGAGAGCCAAAGAGAAGGGGGGGGGAGAGCCAAAGAGAAGGGGGGGGGGAGCCAAAGAGAAGGGGGGCGAGAGCCAAAGAGAAGGGGGGGGGCGAGAGCCAAAGAGAAGGGGGGGAGAGCCAAAGAGAAGGGGGGGAGAGCCAAAGAGAAGGGGTGGGAGAGCCAAAGAGAAGGGGGGGGGAGAGCCAAAGAGAAAGGGGGGGAGAGCCAAAGAGAAGGGGGGGGAGAGCCAAAGAGAAGGGGGGGGAGAGCCAAAGAGAAGGGGGGGGGAGAGCCAAAGAGAAGGGGGGGGGGAGAGCCAAAGAGAAGGGGGGGGGGAGAGCCAAAGAGAAGGGGGGGAGAGCCAAAGAGAAGGGGGGGGAGAGCCAAAGAGGGGGGAGAGAGAGCCAAAGAGGGGGGGAGAGAGAGCCAAAGAGGAGGGTTGAGCCAAAGAGGAGGGGAGAGCCAAAGAGCGGGGGGGGAGAGAGCCAAAGGGGGGGGAGAGATAAAGGGGGGGGAGAGCCAAAGGGGGGGGAGAGAGAGAACCAAAGAGGAAAGAGAGCCAAAGAGGAAAGAGAGCCAAAGAGGAGAGCAAAAGAGGGGGGGGCAGAGCCAAAGAGGGGGGGGGAGAGCCAAAGAGGGGGGGGAGAGAGCCAAAGAGGGGGGGGAGAGAGCCAAAGGGGGGAGAGCCAAAGGGGGGGGAGCCAAAGGGGGGGGGGAGAGAGAGAGCCAAAGAGGAGAGAGAGCAAAAGAGGGGAGAGAGCCAAAGAGGGGGGGGGGGGAGAGAGCCAAAGAGGGGGGGGGGGGAGAGAGCCAAAGAGGGGGGGGGAGAGAGAGCCAAAGGAGGGGGGGAGAGCCAAAGAGGGGGGAGGAGAGCCAAAGAGGGGGGGGGGAGAACAAAAGAGGGGGGAGAGAGAACAAAAGAGGGGGGAGAGAGAGCAAAAGAGAGGAGGGAGAGAGCCAAAGAGGGGAGAGAGAGAGCAAAAGAGGGGAGAGAGAAAGCAAAAGAGAGGGGGGAAGAGAGAGCAAAAGAGAGGGGGGAGAGTGCAAGGGGTGGAACCGCTGTACTGCAAAAAATGGCCCGTGTACACGGGCTTTAGTACTAGTACATACATAGATACATACATAGATACATACATACATACACATATATATATACACATACATACATAGATACATACATAGATACATACATACATACATACATACATAGATACATACAGATATGTATACATACATACATACATGCATACATAGATAGATACATACATACATATATATACATACATAGATACATATACATACATACATAGATAGATACATACATATATATACATACATAGATACATATACATACATACATAGATACATACACAGATAGATAGATACATACATATATATATACATACATATATATACATACATAGATACATACACACAAGTTTCTTATGTAAAGGTTGCTCTTTCCTCCTTCCTTTAGGCACTCTTAACATTACTAGCTCTCATTGTTTCTCAGTCCCCCCCCCCATTGTTATTAATGCCTTTAATGTGTGTGGGTATATGTATAGTTATGTATTTATGTGTGTGTATATTTCTGTATTTATGTACGTGTTCTTTTTATAAATAGCGGGTGCAGCCGTTCACGAGGGACCTATATAAATTACAGTATATTTGAGTTATACACGTGTGACACATGTGAGTCTTAACCAGAAGTGCTTGATTCCAGTGGATTGAAAACTGTTGGTGTCTTGGTAGGAAGATTTGTTTTTACAGGAGTGAAGCACAGCTTGTGTGTGTTAGGTTATGAGCTGATGTCAGTTAGTTCTTACGGTTTGGGATAATAGCTTCAAGTTATTGGGTGGGGGAGGGGCATAAGAATTTGGTCCCTATAACTAACTCCAACTTCATTGTTAAAGACACATTAATCTAAAACAAAAAAAAAGTTATATATGTAAAAGAACGCTATTTAAACCCAACAAATTTTTTTTTTCCATTTGCATGCAGAAAAAACTTTAGCTAACGGGTCGTAAAGCCTAAGATTTAAATGCTTATGAAAACGATTGTTATTCCAAAACAGTTATGCTTCTAGTAAAATTTATGACCGTTTCCGGGATAGCTTTTCTATGCATGGAGCATAAGTGCACAGGCCTCATGCATTTGCTCAGAGAACCATATACTGGCATCAGTAACGTGTCTGCAGTAACGTGCATCATTGCTGATAGATATATGCCAGCTGTGAGCAGGTATGATGTTTAAGTAAGGTTGCAGGACGGATATATACACGCATGCTCCATGCACTGTAATAGCTAGCACTGAAACTGTCATTAGGTTTTGTAGAAAATGAATTTACGTGTTTTAGAATAATGATCCTTTTCAAAAACTGAAATTCCTTGTGTACATTTCATTTTTTA
The DNA here is from genome assembly GCF_027579735.1 of Bombina bombina. Classification (NCBI taxonomy): domain Eukaryota; kingdom Metazoa; phylum Chordata; class Amphibia; order Anura; family Bombinatoridae; genus Bombina; species Bombina bombina. The sequence goes on along the minus strand of NC_069499.1, from coordinate 889,671,588 downwards.
GTTGTATGTCGCTTTAAAGGAGAAAAATGTCAAAAATGAAAAGTGCATGAATGCATTTCAATTTTAAATCAATTTTTTTTATATATATCTACTTCCATAAGCAAAAATGCTTCTAGCAAATATTATTACTGTTTCAGCAGCTTACGCACAAATGTCATGTGTGACTAGCGCATCAGGATTCCAACACCTCTAAGGAAAACATACAATTTATAAACTATAATCATATGGAACTATATTCATTTAAATTCCTGAGTTGTTCTGGAGATTTATAAAAGTAAGACATATCATAGATAACTGGCTTTTACCTTGTTGTGTGATTGTACATCGATAGTTAAGGACATTTACGTTTACAGCAAGATCCCTTGAGGTCGTAAATAAACTATAGATAAAGAAATGCTGCTGAAATGGTGCATGGAAATAAAAGATAAAAGCTATCAGTTACAGGAAAACAGACACAGAAGGCCAAAATTTCAGTTGTGCACTACAAAAAAGCGTTACGAACATTACAGATGAAAATACATTTTATAGTTATTTTTAATTTATAAATATTTTTTACACATACACACGCACTAATATAGGGAAGAGAGATTTCCTTATGATGGGGAAAAAAAAGAGATGGTTACTATGTATAACCTAAAAAAAAGAGAATAATAAATGTGTATGCATATATATATGTGTGTGTGTATATATGTATGTGATGTATGTGTGTATATATGTATGTGTATGTGTATATATATATATATATATGTCACTGCAAAACTCACAGCCCTAGGGAAAAACAAAATTAAATTATTAACACAACACATAGGGCTCCATTTATCAATCATTTGGGGAATTCTCCTTTCTGTTCTCCTATCAGTTCTCCACAGCTCTCCTTAGGAGAGGAGCACATGTGCGCCAATATTTATCATAAAAAAGTTGTTTTTTCTCCATGGGAGAGCTGAGGAGAACTAATGATAAATTTCTCCAGTCGGATTAGTATCTTCTCCTTATTTATCACTAAAAATAAGCAACTATTCTCCATGTCAATCATATATAAACCAATAGAAATCTTTATACAGCCTTACTAGTAGCTTTGTTAACGCCCCTCTTCAGCAAACTTTCATATAAGAAAATAGATCTACATTTTCATTGTTTTAGTGCTTCAATTTAACGCTTTTTATATCTTATTTTTATGCCCCAATAGATATCATTTTTGTGCTCTGTTATATATTATTTTGGTGCGCCATTATATATTTTTTTTTACTCCATCATAAATTATTTTTGCGCTCCAATAACCATTATTATTGTGCTTTGTTATAGATAATTTTTGCACCTTGTAGAGCCCTTTTTTTGTGTGTAACTGCTTCTACAACTGGTAGGGAATAGATTTCTAATGCTGTTCTCCACTGTAACTATGGAGAACTTTAAGGTAGGAACTTGCAGGAGAACTTTCAGTCCTCCACAGGAGAATATAAATGATAAATTTGTAACTAGGAGAATTATGAGGAGAACTATATGAAATACGACTAAAAAGATCTAATTTAACCCTTTTTTTGGAGAACATGTTCTCCAATGAGAGTTAGAACAGAGTAGGAGAATATTACAGTTGAACTTGCCCAATTTTAGGAGTATTTTTGAATGATAAATAGGAGAATTATTTCTCATGAGAACTTTTAGGAGAAAATATAGGAGAATTGGAATGATAAATAGAGCCCATAGAATGTCTTGCACTCTTGCTAGATAGATTAAGAGCAAAATTGAAGAATTAGTTATAGCATTTGGCCAACTGGTGATAGGTGTCACCCTTGCTTGTATCTAAGTGTATTTGGTTGAAGGCAAGCACAGTGTAGGTGTAATTTAGAATCCCAGGGAGGAAGAGACTTTGACGTGGTCCTGGGCCTATCACCATTTGGCCACATGCTATAACTGACACTTCCTTTTTTTATTTTAATCTAGCTGTGTACTTGCAATAGAGTGCCAGACTTTCTATGTGTTGTGTTAATAATTTTGTTTTGATATTTTCCATATGGGCTTTTCACCCAGGCTTGTTTGGGGTTAACTGCCTGAATCCTTGAAAGCTGTGCAGCTGCCTGTGAGTGCTGGTGAGCACCCAGGGCTAAGAGTTTTGCAGGGTCATGGGATGTTGACCCAGTCCGGTTTGAGTGTTAAGTCCATATAAGTGTTTTGTATGTGTTTAGGGAAATTACATAGGGCCCGTCTTACCCTTGTTTGTATCTTGGTGTGTTTGGTGGGTCCACCACATCTTCAATTACTGTTGGGAATATCACTCCTGGCCTGCAGGAGGAGGCAAAAAAGCACAACAACCAAGCTGTAAAGCATTACTTCCCTTCCCACAAACCCCAGTCAAATAACTCAAATATTAGTTCATTCATTTGCTTCCATTTAGTCATTAGTGGCCGGTTAGGTTTATCATTGTGATTAATTTCATATAAATCCTTTTAGTATTTTTTTGCTGTTGCAGTGACTACATTTTCTGAAATTGACACAATGTTGTAAAACTTGTACTTTTTGTTTTAAAGGGACAGTAAGATCTTGTACTTACAATACATTTCTGTTGTGTTGCTATAGAATAACATATTAGTCAAGTCTTAATGTTTTACAAATTAACATCCTTTTTACTGCAATTATTGTTCAATAGCTAAACTCCACCCACTATTAGCCTTGTTGTCTGTGGGTTATAGCGCAGAGTGGTTCCTCCAAATAAGGCAAGCCACGGTCATAGGGGTTGATGTATGAAGCTGCGGTGGACAGGGGAATACATACGTGCCCCTGTCCGCCGCAGCTCACCTCTGGTGGGCTGAATTCCACTTCTGTAATTCATCATTGCACAAGAACGCAATTTTGCGCTCTTGTGCAACACCGCCCCCCTGCCCGCACACAGCTAATAACGCACTGTCAATCTCCCCGGTCGGCGAGGGGTTAGGGATGCAGCTGTCTCTTTTGTGGGAACCTGCAGTCGTAGGCTGGCAAAAGCCTTTAAATCAACCCCATAATGTTAGTTTAAAGCAAATAGTTTTGCAGCTATTATCTGATAAAGCCAGTTAGGGAAAGATGTGTAGCAGAGTTAGCCCTGAGAAGTCAGTAGGGCACTTTTCAAGTCCTGTACATGTAAACAGGTAAAAAATATTGCAAAGTTTCTTCATTGTATATAACTAAACATTATATATATATATATATATATATATATATATATATATATATATATATATATATATATATATATATATATATATATATATATATATAAATATAAATAAAACTTGTCCATTTAAGTATCTAAATCTATTAAAGGGACATGATACCCACACATTTTCCTTCATAATTTAGATACTGCATAGAATTTCAAAGAATTTTCCAATTTTCTTGTGATCTAATTTGTTTTGTTCTTGTGGTATCCTTAGTTGAAAAGCATACCTAGGTAAGCTTAGGAGCTAACTGATAATTGGTGGCTGCACTTATACACTTCTTGCTATTGGCTTACTCATTTAGCTCCCAGTAGTGCATTGTTCTTCCTTCAGTCAAGATTACCAAGAGAATTAAGCAAAAATGATAATAGAAGTAAATTAGAAAGTTGTTTAAAAACATATGCTCTATCTGAATCATGACAGGTAACATTTTCGGTTTCATGTCCTTTTAAATTCAAACTATCAGGTTTTGTAGCTTTTGTCAAGCAATGCTATCAGATTTCAGACAAATTAGTTAAACAAAACAAAGGGAGGTAAAACTGATATTGTAATATAAAATATTTGATTTATACATAGTAAAATAGCATTGCAATATACTTTCATTATTTATCTTGCCCCTTTTTCTGAAATTTTAACTCTGAAAATTGAGTATTGTAGGCTTTTCAATTCAAATGAGAAATGGAGTGCAGGTTTTAGATTCCATGGCCTCTATTTAACAAAGTCTGCTGGACCTGATCCAACAGTGCGGATCAGGTCCGCCAGACCTCGCTGAATGCGGACACAAGAGCTGCTGGTGCAAAGCCGCCCCCTGCAGACTTGCGGCCAATGTGCCGCCAGCAGGGAGGTGTCAATCAACCCGATCGTACTCAATCGGGTTGATTTCCAGCGATGTCTGTACGCCTGCTCAGAGCAGGCGGACAGGTTATGGAGCAGCGGTCTTTGTGATCACTGCTCCATAACTGCTGTTCCTGGCGAGTCTGAAGACGGACACACAAGCTCACTACGGAGCTTTTTAAATGGGCGCCCATGAGTCTAACACTGCTAAATACACAGTCCTTGTTTAACCCTTTCGTGACAGGGTTAAAGTGTCTACATCGGAACACCTGTTCCGATGTAGACAAATTGAAACTACGCGATCGTGCATACGATCGCGAGATTTCAATTATTGGATCGCATCTGGGGGGCGTCCCTACAACCCTAGGAACGCCCTCCAGACCGCGATCAAGTCCTTGAAGCGCAGAAGGCTTCAGGACAGCCGCTTGTTATGACGTTCTATTCCGTCATAACGGCTTTAAAGCCCAGTGTAAATATGACGGAATAGAACGGCATAACGGCGTTAAAAGGTTAAACAGTCTTTTCACAAATTTATAAAATATAAATAAATTCAATAGCAATTTAAAGATCTTAAAGGGATATACAATAGTCTGTTTCATTGTTGTATTAAAAAAACACAATAAATATATACTTATACTAAGTAGAAATTAGTGCATTAAGTATTAATCATTATTTTAAAAGGTTTCTATCTTTTATTTTTTGTTATTTTTAAACTTAATCTGTGAAGTGTCCATGACATCCTGTCACCGTCCCTCAAGGGGGCAGGGATTTCTACAGGAAGGCAAAGAAGCATTTTTTTGCTTTGAGGTGTTGCTAGGATACATCTAATCTAGCTGCAATCAGTTTATTGCCCATGTTCTGTAGAAGACATTTGCTGCAAACAATCATGTGGCAATAAAACTTAAGTTCTGTAATGTTTGCTTGCTTATCTGTAGCTACACTGATGAATTCTAAGTGCTATTTATTTATTCCACAAAACAAATAAGTTGGTTGCTGTTTTTTTCCACAATAGGTTTCTTTTTATGTTTACTTTGACTTAACATATCCCTTTAACCCTTTCCTGCCAGGGTTAAAGTGTCTACATCGGAGCAACTTTTCAGATGTAAACAATTTGAAATCTTGCGATCTCAATGATGGGATTGCGTCAGGGGGGCGCCCATATAATGCTAGGCACGCCCCCCAGAAAAGCCAAGCCGTTAGGACGTTGTATTCCGTCAATCGGCGCTAAAGCCAAGAAAAATTTGGATGGAATACAACACCGTAACGGCGTTAAAGGGTTAAGGCCTTGTCTCTGAATCTGTAACACTGGAGGGGGTAGAGAGTACTTTAGAATTACCCTTTTGAGATTGTTTGCTCTAGCACAACTGAAGTAAACATAAATGTATCACAGAAATCAGTATGTCTCAATTCTACCCTCAAGCACCAGCAAGGTGGGAAATGCAGCTTTTCACTCACTGTGACTGACTCATCTGTATTCAAGTTATAACCATTTGAGGACTGGGTTTAAGAAATAAAGATAAAAGGCTATATTTCAAGTGAGGCGCAAACTGATTTGTGCTAGCGCAATCGCCTTTTCACAAGTCATTTTCAATGCCCTGATATTACAAGTCATGCAAAATGTTTTTTAAGATTAAATCCTTGCGGAATCTCATAGCTGTAGTTAACTGTTTTCCGAAACTAAAAAGTTGCAGAAAACAAATAAAAAATTATATTGCAAGGTACATTTACTCTCATAAATACACTATTACCCCCTAAACCGCCACCCCCCCACATTACAAACTATCGAAATAATCTATTAACCCCTAAACCGCCATTCCCCCACAGCGCAACGTAATAAACTAACACCTAAACCCCCTATCTTAACCCAAATTAAAATATCCCTAAATCTGCAAAAAAAAGTCCTACCTTAAAAACGAACAAATAAAAAAAAATTACCTGTAAAAAAAACAAAAACAAACTAATCTTACCTTTAAAAATAAAAAACGAACATTACAGAAAATTAAAAAACATCTAACATCACAGAAATTAAAATAAAAATAAAAAATACAAAAGCAGTTACCCCAAAAAAAAAAATGAATCCTATTCTAATACCCCCCCCCCCAAAAAAAAAGAACCCCAAAATAAAAAAGTCCTATTCCAAAACTAAACTACCAATGGCCTTTAAAAAAAATCTTTTGTAAAGCATTGCCCTAAAGCGATCAGCTCTTCCTTTTTTTTTTTTTTTTTAAACAAAAACTCACTAACCCTTCTAACATTACAAACCCCCTGTTGATTGGTTGCTCCACATATATATGCCTCTTGTCCTTGGTAGAATAGCTAAAAAATTCTATGTTCTAGCTAAATCATGGCTGACCCAATGTATTCCGCTAGCTCCCTGTAGTGCAATACTGCTAATTCAACAAACAATACCAAGAGAATGAAACGCATTTGATAATGAGAGTAATAGTTGAAAGCTGAACAAAAAAAATTGGGTTTAATGTCCCTTTAAATTTGCTTGCAGGTGATTGGTGGCTGCACATATGTGTCTTGTTATTGTGGCACCTGATTTGTTCAGCTAGCTCCCAGTAGTGCAGTGCAGCTCTGTAGCTGGCTTTTCAACAAAAGATACCATGGGAACGGAGCAAATTTAATGATAAAAGTAAATTAGAAAATATGAATCATACAAGTTTAATTTTGAATTGTCCTTTTAAGTAATGAATTGCAAAATATCAGCATACAATATGTTCTATAGCATTTACTTGTTTATATTTTACTAAAAAAAAACATGAAATCCCAACTTTTTATTTAATGATTCAGATACAGCATACAATTTTAAACAATTTACTTCTGTTATCAAATTTTCTTCATTCTCTTGCTCTCCTTTGTTGAAAGAGCAGTAATGCATTACTGGGAGCTAGCTGAACATATTTGGTCGGCCAATGACGAGGCATAAATGTGCAGCTACCAATCAGCAGCTAGTTCCAGGTAGTGCGTTGCTGCTTCAGACAATTTGTAGCATACTTAGGTATACTGAATTTGACTTTTGACTTTTCAAGAGAGCATAGTACAAGCACTATTTTTTTTGCAAGAAAAATAAACATATATTTAAAGGGACACTCAAGTCAAAATAAACTTTTATGATTCAGAAAGATTATGCATTTTTAAGACACTTTCCAATTTACTTCTATTATCAATTTTTTTCACAGTCTATTTATTTACACTTTTTCTCGGGAATACGATCCTACCGAGCATGTGCATAAGCTCACAGGTTACACATATACTAGTCTGTGATTGACTGATGTCTGTCACATGATACATGGGGCCGGAAAATGGAAGAAGAAATACATTTGTCAGAAACTTGTTCATTATGCGATTCTACTGCATTGGGTGGTCCTTTTAAATCTTGTTGAATTTTCATTAATTAGATTAATGTATGGGGGTTTAAATGTTAAAAACAATAATAATAATAATAGGCTGGTATCTAATTTAGTAAAGGACAGAAATATATAGTATATGCTGAATGACGACAGGATGAAATGTCAAACAGTATTTGTGACTTCAAGTACAATAAGAAACTTTAATGGAAAAGGGGTTGTTTTTTAATATATTTTAAAACACAAGCTTGAGAGTAGTTGGCATATTTTATTTTAGCAGTTTGAAGAAGTTAAAACCAGAAAAGGACAAGGAAAAGAGGGAAGTAAGGTAATCATGTTGTTTCACAAGATTGTGCAAACCTATATATCATCTGTACTTTTAAAGGGATATGAAACTATTTATTTATACAAAGTGTAGATCAGGGTTTTTTAAATCACCGGTCAGGACCCATTACTGGATCACAGCACCATATTTACTGGGTTGTGATGTGGAAGTGTGTTGTAGGAGATTGTGTGTGTGTGTGGTATATGATTGTGTGTGTATTATGAGTGTGTATGTTGTATGACAGTCTGTGTGTGTTATTACCTTTTACAACACTTCCAAGTTTGACTACACTCAGGAAATAAGTACACATACATTTTTGTAACTTTGCCAAAATTTCAACCATCTTGTACATTAAAGGGGCAGTAAACGCCTTGAGATTTGAATATAAAATGTTTAGTTATGCATAATAAAATAATTTTGCTATATACTTTCATAATTTATTTTGCACTATATATATATATATATATAAAACACAGGGTACACATCCTAAGCCACAGCAAACTCCACAGCCCTGAACACTGACAGACAGCTGCAAAGTTCCCAGCAACCCAGGCAGTTAACCCCAGAGCAGCCTGGGTGACAGGTCCGCAGGGAAGCATTACAAACATTATCAACACATAGAAAACCCGGCACTCGCCAGCAGATTCACAGCAATGTTTCAAAGCAAAACTGGGGAAGTCAGTTACATTTGGCGCCAAAGGATCAAGCCCAGGACCACAACAAGGTCTCCCCCTTACTGGGACCCTAAACCAGCACCCACACAATGCATACACAAAAGTCTGTGTCACCCTGGGAGGTCCCCAGTTGGTTTGTTTGAAAGTTTGCATTGTGTGGGTGCTGGTTTAGGGTCCCAGGAAGGGGGAGACCTTGTCGTGGTCCTGGGCCTGATCCTTTGGCGCCAAATGTAACTGACTTCCCCCAGTGTGTGTGTGTGTGTGTATTTCTTTAATGTAATTGGCAAGAGTCCATGAGCTAGTGACGTATGGTATATACAATCCTACCAGGAGGGGCAAAGTTTCCCAAACCTCAAAATGCCTATAAATACATTACTCACCACACCCACAATTCAGCTTTACAAACTTTGCCTCCTATGGAGGTGGTGAAGTAAGTTTGTGCTAAGATTTCTACGTTGATATGCGCTTCTCAGCATTCTCACCTATTGAATGCAATGGTTTTCCTCACGGGAGATCTATTTCATAGGTTCTCTGTTATCGGTCGTAGAGATTCATCTCCTACCTCCCTTTTCAGATCGACGATATACTCTCATATTCCATTACCCATTTCAGTACTGGTTTGGCTATCTGCTATATGTGAATGGGTGTCTTTTGGTAAGTATGTTTTCATTACTTAAAACACTCTCAGCTATGGTTTGGCACTTTATGTATGTATATAAAGTTCTAAATATATGTATTGTACTTATATTTGCCATGAGTCAGGTTTAAGTATATTTCCTTTCATATCTGGGAAATGCATTTTTTAGGAAAAAAAAATTCTTACCTGGGGTATAGTCTTTTTTCAATTGACTGTTCTTTTTAAATTCGCAGGCAGAATTAGGCTCGTGAGGGCGCAAAATGCCAAAGTATATTGCGTAATTTTTGGCGCGAAATTACGTTAGATGAAGCAAATTTGTCATTTCCGGCGTCTTAGTCGATGCCGAGTCTTTTCACAAGGTTGCGTCTTTGATGACGTGAGGGTGTCATTTCCAGATGTTGTTAGCGCCAAAAATGTTTCTGTTTGTTTGTGCGTCATATTTGGCGCCAAATATTTTCATTATTTAAACCTCATTTCTTTATGCCTCTTGCCTTTTTTTCCTCTATCAGAGGGCTATGGTGTTTGCATTTTCTTCTGTTATGTGTGATCAGTCCACGGGTCATCATTACTTCTGGGATATTATCTGCTCCCCTACAGGAAGTGCAAGAGGATTCACCCAGCAGAGTTGCTATATAGCTCCTCCCCTCTACGTCACCTCCAGTCATTCTCTTGCACCCAAAGACTAGATAGGAGGTGTGAGAGGACTATGGTGATTATACTTAGTTTTTATAACTTCAATCAAAAGTTTGTTATTTTACAATAGCACCGGAGCGTGTTATTACTTCTCTGGCAGAGTTTGAAGAAGAATCTACCAGAGTTTTTCTTATGATTTTAACCGGAGTAGTTAAGATCATATTGCTGTTTCTCGGCCATCTGAGGGAGGTAAAAGCTTCAGATCAGGGGACAGCGGGCAGTTGAATCTGCATTGAGGTATGTAGCAGTTTTTATTTTCTGAATGGAATTGATGAGAAAATCCTGCTATACCGTTATAATGACATGTATGTATACTCTACACTTCAGTATTCTGGGGATGGTATTTCACCGGAATTACTCTGTAAAAGTACATTAAACCTTTTAATAGGTATTTAATTCATGTTAAACGTTTTTGCTGGAATGTAGAATCGTTTGCATTTCTGAGGTACTGAGTGAATAAATATTTGGGCATTATTTTTCCACTTGGCAGTTTGCTTGTTTTGCTTATGACAGTTTCGTTTCTCTCTCACTGCTGTGTGTGAGGGGGAGGGGCCGTTTTTGGCGCTCTTTGCTACGCATCAAAAAATTTCCAGTCAGTTACACTTGTATTTTCTGCATGATCCGGTTCATCTCTAACAGAACTCAGGGGTCTTCAAACTTCTTTGAAGGGAGGTAGATTCTCTCAGCAGAGCTGTGAGATTTATGTAGTGACTGTGTTTTAAAACGTTGCTCTGTGATTTTTATGTTTAAAATTTAATTAGTGTTGCTTTACTAATGGGAACAAACCTTTGCTAACAAGTTGTGTTGTTTTTAAAGAGTGATGCTATAACTGTTTTTCAGTTCATTATTTCAACTGTCATTTAATCGTTTAGTGCTTCTTTGAGGCACAGTACGTTTTTGTTAAATAAGATTGTAACCAAGTTGCATGTTTATTGCTAGTGTGTTAAACATGTCTGATTCAGAGGAAGATACCTGTGTCATTTGTTCCAATGCCAAGGTGGAGCCCAATAGAAATTTATGTACTAACTGTATTGATGCTACTTTAAATAAAAGCCAATCTGTACAAATTGAACAAATTTCACCAAACAGCGAGGGGAGAGTTATGCCGTCTAACTCGCCTCACGTGTCAGTACCTGCGTCTCCCGCCCGGGAGGTGCGTGATATTATGGCGCCTAGTACATCTGGGCAGCCATTACAGATAACATTACAAGATATGGCTACTGTTATGACTGAAGTTTTGGCTAAGTTACCAGAACTAAGAGGCAAGCGTGATCACTCTGGGGTGAGAACAGAGTGCGCTGATAATTCTAGGGCCATGTCTGATACTGCGTCACAGCTTGCAGAGCATGAGGACGGAGAGCTTCATTCTGTAGGTGACGGTTCTGATCCAAGCAGATTGGATTCAGATATTTCAAATTTTAAATTTAAATTGGAAAACCTCCGTGTATTACTAGGGGAGGTCTTAGCGGCTCTTAACGATTGTAACACTGTTGCAATACCAGAGAAAATGTGTAGGTTGGATAAATACTTTGCGGTACCGGCGAGTACTGACGTTTTTCCTATACCTAAGAGATTAACTGAAATTGTTACTAAGGAGTGGGATAGACCCGGTGTGCCGTTCTCACCCCCTCCAATATTTAGAAAGATGTTTCCAATAGACGCCACCACACGGGACTTATGGCAAACGGTCCCTAAGGTGGAGGGAGCAGTTTCTACTTTAGCTAAGCGCACCACTATCCCGGTGGAGGATAGCTGTGCTTTTTCAGATCCTATGGATAAAAAATTAGAGGGTTACCTTAAGAAAATGTTTGTTCAACAAGGTTTTATATTGCAACCCCTTGCATGCATCGCGCCGATTACGGCTGCGGCAGCATTTTGGATTGAGTCTCTGGAAGAGAACCTTAGTTCCGCTACGCTGGACGACATTACGGACAGGCTTAGAGTCCTTAAACTAGCTAATTCATTCATTTCGGAGGCCGTAGTACATTTAACCAAACTTACGGCTAAGAATTCAGGATTCGCCATTCAGGCACGTAGGGCGCTGTGGCTAAAATCCTGGTCGGCTGATGTAACTTCTAAGTCCAAATTACTTAATATACCTTTCAAGGGGCAAACTTTATTTGGGCCCGGTTTGAAAGAAATTATCGCTGACATTACAGGAGGTAAGGGCCACGCTCTACCTCAAGACAAAGCCAAAGCTAAGGCTAGACAGTCTAATTTTCGTCCCTTTCGGAATTTCAAAGCAGGTGCAGCATCAACTTCCACTGCACCAAAACAGGAAGGAGCTGTTGCTCGTTACAGACAAGGCTGGAAACCTAACCAGTCCTGGAATAAGGGCAAGCAGGCCAGAAAACCTGCTGCTGCCCCTAAGACAGCATGAACCGAGGGCCCCCGATCCGGGACCGGATCTAGTGGGGGGCAGACTCTCTCTCTTCGCCCAGGCTTGGGCAAGAGATGTCCAGGATCCCTGGGCGCTAGAGATCATATCTCAGGGATACCTTCTAGACTTCAAATTATCTCCCCCACGAGGGAGATTTCATCTGTCAAGGTTGTCAACAAACCAAATAAAGAAAGACGCGTTTCTACGCTGTGTACAAGATCTATTATTAATGGGAGTGATCCATCCGGTTCCGCGGTCGGAACAAGGACAAGGGTTTTACTCAAACCTGTTTGTGGTTCCCAAAAAAGAGGGAACTTTCAGGCCAATCTTGGATTTAAAGATCCTAAACAAATTCCTAAGAGTTCCATCGTTCAAAATGGAAACTATTCGGACAATCTTACCCATGATCCAAAAGGGTCAGTACATGACCACAGTGGATTTAAAGGATGCTTACCTTCACATACCGATTCACAAAGATCATTACCGATATCTAAGGTTTGCCTTCTTAGACAGGCATTACCAGTTTGTAGCCCTTCCATTCGGATTGGCCACGGCTCCAAGAATTTTCACAAAGGTTCTGGGTGCCCTTCTAGCGGTTCTGAGACCGCGAGGAATTTCGGTAGCTCCGTACCTAGACGACATTCTGATACAAGCTTCAAGCTTTCAAACTGCCAAGTCTCATACAGAGTTAGTTCTGGCATTTCTAAGGTCGCATGGATGGAAAGTGAACGAAAAGAAGAGTTCTCTCTTGCCTCTCACAAGGGTTCCATTCTTGGGGACTCTTATAGATTCTGTAGAAATGAAGATTTATCTGACAGAAGACAGATTAACAAAGCTTCTAAATGCATGCCGTGTCCTTCATTCCATTCAACTCCCGTCAGTAGCTCAATGCATGGAGGTGATCGGCTTAATGGTAGCAGCAATGGACATAGTACCCTTTGCACGCCTACATCTCAGACCGCTGCAATTGTGCATGCTGAGTCAGTGGAATGGGGATTACTCAGATTTGTCCCCCACTCTGAATCTGGATCAAGAGACCAGAAACTCTCTTCTATGGTGGCTTTCTCGGCCACATCTGTCCAGGGGGATGCCTTTCAGCAGGCCGGACTGGACAATTGTAACAACAGACGCCAGCCTTCTAGGTTGGGGCGCTGTCTGGAATTCTCTGAAGGCTCAGGGACAATGGAGTCAGGAGGAAAGTCTCCTGCCAATAAACATTCTGGAATTGAGAGCAGTTCTCAATGCCCTTCTAGCTTGGCCCCAGTTAAAGACTCGGGGGTTCATCAGGTTTCAGTCGGACAACATCACGACTGTAGCTTACATCAACCATCAGGGAGGGACAAGAAGCTCCCTAGCAATGATAGAAGTATCAAAGATAATTCGCTGGGCAGAGTCTCACTCTTGCCATCTGTCAGCAATCCACATCCCGGGAGTGGAGAACTGGGAGGCGGATTTCTTGAGTCGCCAGACTCTTCATCCGGGGGAGTGGGAACTTCATCCGGAGGTCTTTGCCCAAATACTTCGACGTTGGGGCAAACCAGAGATAGATCTCATGGCGTCTCGCCAGAACGCCAAACTTCCTCGCTACGGATCCAGATCCAGGGATCCGGGAGCGGTCCTGATAGATGCTTTGACAGCACCTTGGAACTTCAGGATGGCTTATGTGTTTCCACCCTTCCCGCTGCTTCCTCGATTGATTGCCAAAATCAAACAGGAGAGAGCATCAGTGATTCTAATAGCGCCTGCATGGCCGCGCAGGACTTGGTATGCAGATCTAGTGGACATGTCATCCTGTCCGCCGTGGTCTCTACCTCTAAGACAGGACCTTCTGATTCAGGGTCCATTCAAACATCAAAGTCTAACTTCTCTGAAGCTGACTGCTTGGAAATTGAACGCTTGATTTTATCAAAACGTGGGTTTTCTGAGTCGGTTATTGATACCCTGATACAGGCTAGGAAGCCTGTTACCAGAAAGATTTACCATAAAATATGGCGTAAATACCTATACTGGTGTGAATCCAAAGATTACTCCTGGAGTAAGGTTAGGATTCCTAGGATATTGTCTTTTCTACAAGAAGGTTTAGAAAAGGGTTTATCGGCTAGTTCATTAAAGGGACAGATCTCAGCTCTGTCCATCTTGTTACACAGGCGTCTGTCAGAAAATTCAGACATCCAGGCCTTTTGTCAGGCTTTAGCTAGGATCAAGCCTGTGTTTAAAACTGTTGCTCCGCCATGGAGTTTAAACTTAGTTCTTAACGTTTTACAGGGTGTTCCGTTTGAACCCCTTCATTCCATTGATATAAGATTGTTATCTTGGAAAGTTCTATTTTTAATGGCTATTTCCTCGGCTCGAAGAGTCTCTGAGTTATCAGCTCTACATTGTGATTCTCCTTATCTGATCTTTCACTCAGACAAGGTAGTTCTGCGTACTAAACCTGGGTTCTTACCTAAGGTTGTCTCTAACAGGAATATCAATCAAGAGATTGTTGTTCCCTCCTTGTGTCCAAATCCTTCTTCAAAGAAGGAACGTCTTCTACACAATCTGGATGTAGTTCGTGCCCTCAAGTTCTACTTGCAGGCAACTAAAGATTTTCGTCAAACTTCTTCCCTGTTTGTCGTTTATTCTGGACAGAGGAGAGGTCAAAAAGCTTCTGCTACCTCTCTCTCTTTTTGGCTTCGTAGCATAATACGTTTAGCCTATGAGTCTGCTGGACAGCAGCCTCCTGAAAGAATTACAGCTCATTCCACTAGAGCTGTGGCTTCCACTTGGGCCTTTAAGAATGAGGCCTCTGTTGAACAGATTTGCAAGGCTGCAACTTGGTCTTCGCTTCATACTTTTTCCAAATTTTACAAATTTGACACACTTGCTTCTTCGGAGGCTATTTTTGGGAGAAAGGTTCTTCAGGCAGTGGTTCCTTCTGTATAATGAGCCTGCCTATCCCTCCCGTCATCCGTGTACTTTTGCTTTGGTATTGGTATCCCAGAAGTAATGATGACCCGTGGACTGATCACACATAACAGAAGAAAACATAATTTATGCTTACCTGATAAATTCCTTTCTTCTGTTGT
Organism: Bombina bombina; assembly: GCF_027579735.1. Lineage (NCBI taxonomy): Eukaryota > Metazoa > Chordata > Amphibia > Anura > Bombinatoridae > Bombina > Bombina bombina. The sequence continues at coordinate 889,656,436 of NC_069499.1, read as the reverse complement.
GTGATCAGTCCACGGCCCGCCCTGTTTTTTAAGGCAGGTACATATTTTTTAAATTATAATTCAGTCACCACTACACCCTTGGTTTCTCCTTTCTCGTTGGTCTTTGGTCGAATGACTGGAGGTGACGTAGAGGGGAGGAGCTATATAGCAACTCTGCTGGGTGAATCCTCTTGCACTTCCTGTAGGGGAGCAGATAATATCCCAGAAGTAATGATGACCCGTGGACTGATCACACAACAGAAGAAAGGAATTTATCAGGTAAGCATAAATTATGTTTTTTTCCCATTCCTGAAACTGCCATATAAGTAAATTGATAATTTTGCTTTATATGTTGTTTTTTCTCTTACATATTGCAAGATGTCTCAATCTGATCCTGTCTCAGAAATCACTGTTGGAACCCTTCTGCCTGATAACAGTTCTACCAAAGCTAAGTGCATTTGTTGTAAACTTGTGGAGATTATTTCTCCAGCTGTGACTTGTAATAGTTGTCATGATAAGCTTTTACATGCAGAGAATGTGTCCATCAGTAATAGTGCATTGCCTGTTGTTATTCCTTCAATATCTAATGTACAAGATATACCTGTGAATTTAAAAGATTTTATTGCTGATTCTATTCAGAAGGCTTTGTCTGCCATCCCGCCTTCTAATAAACGTAAATGGTCTTTTAAAACTTCTCATAAAGTTGATGAAATTTTAAATGACCGACAACATACTGAATTATCGTCCCCTGATGAGGATCTATCTGATTCAGAAGATTCTTCCTCAGACATTGACACTGACAAATCTACTTATTTATATACAATGAAGTACATTCAAGCCCTGACAAAGCCCTTGTCGCAAAGGATCATGGGTGAAACGCGCATTGGCTGTTTTGTTTGAAATCAACTCACCTGCAAGCTGCAACTTGAAAAACCAATTTATATGATTTGCAGATTGGAAATAACACGCTGAGTGTCATAGGTAAAGAAAGCAAGTTGCGGTATCAAGCACAGAGACATGCTATTGGAGCAACCTCCGAAAAGGACACAAGTACCAAGGCCTGGCATAAAGTTATTTGCGGTCTCTCTCTCTGTCTATACAGGGAATGAAGGCTTCAGGTAGGATGTATCAATTCCGCATTTGATTAAAGCGGCATATTATATGAAGCCGAGTTGCGGAAGGTAACGTTCCCTGCATGTCATACCAACACTGCATTAACTATATATGTACAAAGAGGTCTTAATACTTCTACAGCTGACTAGCTTTTGAACTGGTTTGCTATAACACTTACTTGTCTGCTTTCTTGCCAACCTGACTGTTTCTTACACAGCGTGTTTATTATCTGGAAGACTACTTGGACTGTTCGCTGCACACATTTTATGATCTGGCTCCTATTTAAAGTTACTAAACTTTTCAATTTTTTCTAAACAGTACATTTTTTTCTGTTTTCGTATCAGCCCTGATCACTATAAGTCTCCAATACGATTATTAGTATGGCCATTTAGCATTAGTTTGTGTTGTTGCTGACAGATTTGTGATTTACAGTGCTTGGATGCATATAGGAGGTCTGTGCTTGTATGACTGATTTAGGTGTGGTTGTGTGTATTTTGTATAATATAATGTTTCTCCTCATTTCACCGGTTCATGCTTATGTTGTCTCAGTTCAGGAGTATGGAACTGAATTAATAAATTAAAAATAAGTGTTTATTGACAAAAGAGTGCTGTATTCCCTGTCTTTTTATAGGACTACCTAACAGTTTTTGATCCTATCCTCTCTCTTTCTTATAATTTTAAAGTAATACATTCGTTCTTTGTTAAAAGAAGTGTTGATTACATTGGATATTGAGGAAACTAGTCCTCTTGATATTAAAACTAATAAAAGTTTAAATTCTGTTTATAAACCTCCTGTGGTTACTCCAGAGGTTTTTCCAGTTCCTGATGCTATTTCTGATATGATTTCTAAGGAATGGAATAGGCCTGGTACTTATTTTATTCCTTCTTCAAGGTTTAAAAAATTGTACCCTTTGCCAGGAGTTACATTGGAGTTTTGGGAAATGATCCCCAAAGTTGATGGGACTATCTCTACTTTCGCTAAACGTACTACTATTCCTATGGAAGATAGTACTTCTTTTAAAGATCCTTTAGATAGGAAACTTGAATCTTATCTAGCGTATTTATATTCTGGTCATCTTCTCAGGCCTGCAATTTCTTTTGGTTGGAAAATTTAGCGCAACATGAAATGGATTCTGATTTGTCTAGCATTGTTCGCTTGCTTCAAAATGCTAATCATTTTATTTGTGATGCCATTTTTTATATTGTCAAAATTGATGTTAAATCTATGTCTTTAGCTATTTTAGCTAGAAGAGCTTTGTGGCTTAAATCTTGGAATGCTGGCATGACTTCTAAGTCCAGATTGCTATCTCTTTCTTTTCAAGGTAATAAGTTATTTGGTTCTCAGTTGGATTTGATTATTTCAACTGTCACTGGGGGGAAGGGAGTTTTTTTTGCCTCAGGATAAAAGACCTAAGGGTAAATTTAAAGCTTCTAACTGTTTTCGTTCCTTTCAACAAATTTAAGGAACAGAAACCTAATCCTTACCCCAAGGAATCTGTTTCTAATTGAAAACCTTCTTCAAATTTGAAAAAATCCAAGCCGTTTAAGAAACCAAAGCCAGCCCCCAATTCCGCATGAAAGTGCGGCCCACATTCCAGCTCAGCTGGTAGGGAGCAGATTAAGATTTTTCAAGTATATTTGGATGAATTCTGTTCAAAATTAATGGATTCTGGGTATTGTCTCTCAGGGGTATCGAATAGGATTCAGAGTAAGACCTCCTGTGAGAAGATATTTTCTCTCACGCATTCCGGCAAATCCTGTAAAGGCTCAGGTTTTCCTGAAGTGTGTTTCAGACGTGGAGCTTTCAGGGGTAATCATGCCAGTTCTGTTTCAGGAACAGGGTCTGGGGTTTTATTCAAATCTATTCATTGTCCCAAAGAAAGAAAATTAATTCAGTTCTGGATCTGAAAATTTTGAATCGTTATGTAAGAGTACCAACTTTCAAAATGGGGACTATAAGGACTATTCTGCCTTTTGTTCAGCAAGGGCATTATATGTCCACAATAGACATACCGGATGCATACCTTCATATTCTGATTCATCCAGATCATTATCAGTTTCTTACACTCAATTTTCTAGACAAGCATTACCAATCTGTCGCTCTTCCTTTTGGCCTAGTGACAGCTCCAAGAATCTTTTCAAAGGTTCTCGGTGCCCTACTCTCTGTAATCAGAGAATGGCGTATTGTGGTGTTTCCTTATTTGGACGATATCTTGGTACTAGCTCAGTCTTTACATTCTGCAGAATCTCACACAAATCAACTAGTGTTGTTTCTTCAAAGACATGGTTGGAGGATCAATTTACCAAAAAGTTCCTTGATTCCTCAGACAAGGGTCACCTTTTTAGGTTTCCAGGTAGATTCAGTGTCCATGACTCTGTCTCTAACAGACAAGAGACAATTAAAATTGGTTTGAGCTTGTCGGAACCTTCAGTCTCAATCATTCCCTTCAGTAGCTATGTGCATGGAAGATTTAGGTCTCATGACTGCAGCATCCGACGCGATCCCCTTTGCTCGTTTTCATATGAGACCTCTCCAGCTTTGTATGCTGAATCAATGGTGCAGGGATTATACAAGGATATCACAATTAATATCCTTAAATCCCAATGTTCGACTATCTCTGACTTGGTGGTTGGATCACCATGGTATAGTTCTAGGGGCTTCTTTGGTTCGTCTAACCTGGACTGTGATCACAACAGAGAGTATTTCAGGTTGGGGAGCTGTTTGGGGATCTCTGACGGCACAAGGGGTTTGGAAATCTCACGAGGCGAGATTATCAATCAATATTTTGAAACCCTGTGCAATTTTCAGGGCTCTTCAGATTTGGCCTCTGTTGAAGAGAGAACCGTCCATTTGCTTTCAGACAGACAATATCACAGCTGTGGCATATGTCAATCATCAGGGTGGGACTCACAGTCCCCTAGCTATGAAAGAAGTATCTTGAATACTTTCTTTGGCGGAATACAGCTCTTGTCTAATTTCTGCTGTACATATCCCAGGTGTAGACAATTTGGAAGTGGATTATCTCAGCCGTCAGACTTTACATCCGGGGAAGTGGTCCCTCCATCCAGATGTGTTTTCTCAGATTGTTCAGATGTGGGGTCTTCCAGAAATAGATATGATGGCTTCTCATCTAAACAAGAAACTTCCCAGGTACCTATCCAGGTCCAGGGATCTTCAGTCTGAAGCAGTGGATGCGTTGACACTTCCTTGGTGTTACCAACCTGCTTATATTTTCCTGCCTCTAGTTCTTCTTCCAAGAGTGATCTCCAAAATCATCATGGAACAGTAGTTTGTGTTGCTGGTAGCTTCAGCATGGCCTCACAGGTTTTGGTATGCGGATCTTGTTTGGATATCCAGTTGCCAACCTTGGCCTTTTCCATTAAGGCCGGACCTTCTGTCTCAAGGTCCATTTTTCCATCAGGATCTCAAATCATTAAATTCGAAGGTATGGAAATTGAACACCTAGTGCTTAGTCATAGAGGTTTCTCTGACTCAGAGATTAATACTATGTTACAAGCTCGTAAATATGTTTCTAGAAAGATTTATTATCGAGTTTGGAAGACTTATATTTCATGGTGTTCTTCTCATAAATTCTCTTGGCATTCTTTCAGAATTCCTAGAATTTTACAGTTTCTTCAGGATGGTTTGGATAAGGGTTTGTCTGCACGTTCCTTTAAGGGACAAATCTCTGCTCTTTCTGTTTTATTTCACAGAAAGATTGCTAAGCTTACTGATATTCACTGTTTTGTAAAGGCTTTGGTTCGTATTAAGCCTGTCATTAAATCAATATCTCCTCCTTGGAGTCTTAATCTGGTTTTGAAGGCTTTACATGCTCCTCCATTTGAGCCTATGCATTCTTTGGACATTAAACTACTTTCTTGGAAAGTGTTGTTCCTTTTAGCCATCTCTTCTGCTTGAAGAGTTTCTGAATTATCTGCTCTTTCTTGTGAATCTCCTTTTCTGATTTTTCATCAGGATAAGGCGGTTTTGCGGACTTCATTTAAATTCTTACCTAAGGTTGTGAATTCTAACAACATTAATAGAGAAATTGTTGTCCCTTCCTTTTGTCCTAATCCTAAGAATTCTTTGGAGAAATCCTTACATTCTTTGGATGTGGTAAGGGCTTGGAAATATTATGTTGAAGCTACTAAAGATTTCAGGAAGACTAGTCTATTTGTTATCTTTTCTGGTTCTAGTAAAGGTCAGAAGGCTTCTGCCGTTTCCTTGGCATCGTGGTTCAAGCTTTTGATTCATCAGGCTTATTTGGAGTCGGGTCAAGCCCCGACTCAGAGAATTACAGCTCGTTCTACTACATCAGTCTCCACTTCGTGGGCTTTTAAGAATGAAGCTTCAGTTGATCAGATTTGCAAAGCTGCAACTTGGTCTTCTTTGCATACTTTTACTAAATTCTACCGTTTTGATGTATTTGCTTCTTTGGAAGCAGTTTTTGGTAGAAAAGTTCTTCATACAGCTGTTTCAGTTTGATTCTTCTGCTTATGTTTTAAGTTTTTTTCTTTTCATTTCATAAGATTAAAACTTATATTTTGGGTTGTGGATTCATTTTTTCAGCGGAATATGGCTGTTTTTATTTTTATTCCCTCCCTCTCTAGTGACTCTTGAGTGGAGATCCACATCTTGGGTATTGATATCCCATATGTCACTAGCTCATGGACTCTTGCCAATTACATGAAAGAAAACATGATTTATGTAAGAACTTACCTGATAAATTCATTTCTTTCATATTGGCAAGAGTCCATGAGGCCCACCTTTTTATGGTGGTTATGATTTTTTGTATAAAGCACAATTATTTCCAAATTTCCTTTGTTGATGCTTTCTACTCCTTTCTTTATCACCCCACTGCTTGGCTATTCGATAAACTGAATTGTGGGTGTGGTGAGGGGTGTTTTTATAGGCATTTTGAGGTTTGGGAAACCTTGCCCCTCCTGGTAGGATTATATATCCCATACGTCACTAGCTCATGGACTCTTGCCAATATGAAAGAAATGAATTTATCAGGTAAGTTCTTACATAAATTATGTTTTTTTTTATTTTCAGAACTGGAAATGTACACTGCAGGCTTCTTAATGCTAACCATGCTACACATCTTTCCCTAATTGGTACTAGCAGATAACAGCTGCAAAACAATTCACTTTATTCTAACAATATTGTAGCACGCCTGGTGCTCTGTAGACTCAATCTACAAGGCAATTGGTCTGTGGAGTTTGCTGAAAATCAATTGCAATTGTTTGTTTTAAGAAATGTTTAGACTTAGCTGTTCTTCTATAGCAAGGCAACACAAATGAGATGTCTTGTAATTACAAGGTGTAATTACAAGGTGTATAGTGTGCATTTGATCAATGTGTTGCAAAAGATTAAAAGTTTATTTTCTGTAGCAATGTTTTTTACTGTGTTGCAATCCAGGGACCAGATTTTCAGGATTACCTTGGATGAGAGCAGGTAAAGTAACAATGTTTTCTAATAAGCTGATTATTTTATCTGTGCTCCAATTCAGATATCCTCAAATCTGGCCTGTCAGGGAGGCCTAAGGACAGGTTTGAAAACCAGTGGGGTAGAGCATGCAATTTTAAACAACTTAATAATTTACTTCTGTAATCAATTTTTCTTCACTTATCTTTTGTTAAAAAGCAGAGACTTATGCTTAGGAGCCAGCCCATTTCTAGAGAACAATAAGGCAGCGGTTTCGCAAGAATGTTATCCATTTGTAAGAGCATTAGAGGCTAGCACTATTTCCTGCCATGTAGCGCTCCAGATAACTGCCTATTTAATAAATAATAATGGACCACAATTGGTACTAAGAGAATACAAGAGGGGAGGGATTCCCCTTTCCATTTGTCTACTTCCCATGTGTGAACCACAATGCACATTCATAAACCATTGGCCTTTTTTCTTGGGATTAAAAAAAATTATTGAATAAGCAAAAGCCTAAAAAATCCTCATTTGGCAAAACACAGCTGCAGTATTAATTACTTCATCTGATTATAAAGTTCAAGTTTCTTGTGGTTTATTTCCCTTTACAAAATTAAATTTCCCATAAAATGTTTAATTATACTTAGAAAAAAAAGTAGCAATGTACTTTTTACATATTTCACCTACTTTCTTCCAATTTAACTTAAATTGTGAGGCTAACACATCTTAGCCGTCTTAATGGCGCTAAAGCCCTGTGCAGTTAGGACGGCATAGAACGTCCTCGGGGTGGGAAGGGGTTAAAATGGTAACGGACATACACTTAGAGCACATACATTGGCATCACAAAGAATAGAAATGAACCAGTGGCAGAGAAGAGGAATACTTACGGCTAGATTTAGAGTTTTGCGGCCAAAGGGGTGCGTTAGCTACGCGTGTTTCCCCCCCCCCCCCCGCACCTTTTAAATAACGCTGGTATTTAGCGTTCTCTGAAGAGCTGCGTTAGGCTCCAAAAAGGGAGCTTAGAGGCATATTTACCGCCACTTCAACTCTCAATACCAGCGTTGCTTACGGTAGCAGCTAGCTTGAAAAACGTGCTCGTGCACGATTCCCCCATAGGAAACAAAGGGGCAGTTTGGGCTGAAAAAAAACCTAACACCTGCAAAAAAGCAGCGTTCAGCTCCTAACGCAGCCCCATTTTTTTCTATGGGGAAACACTTTCTAAGTCTGCACCTAACACCCTAACATGTACCCCGAGTCTAAACACCCCTAACCTTACACTTATTAACCCCTAATCTGCCGCCCCCGACATCGCTGACCCCTGCATATTATTATTAACCCATAATCTGCCGCTCTGGACACCGCCGCAAACCTACATTATCCCTATGTACCCCTAATCTGCTGCCCCTAACATCGCCGACACCTACATAATATTTATTAACCCCTAATCTGCCCCCCCCCAACGTCGCCGCTACCTTACCTACACTTATTAACCCCTAATCTGCCGACCGGACCTCACCGCCACTATAATAAATGTATTAACCCTTAAACCGCCTCACTCCTGCCTCACAAACCCTATAATACATTTTATTAACCCCTAATCTGCCCTCCCTAACATCTGCAACACCTAACTTCAAGTATTAACCCCTAATCTGCCGACCGGACCTCGCCGCTACTCTAATAAATGTATTAAAGCTAAGTCTAACCCTAACACCCCCCTAAGTTAAATATAATTTTATTCTAACAAAATAAATTAAATCTTATTAAAAAAAATTATCCTATTTAAAGCTAAATACTTACCTGTAAAATAAACCCTAATATAGCTACAATATAACTAATAATTACATTGTAGCTATTTTAGGATTTATATTTATTTTACAGGCAACTTTGTATTTATTTTAACCAGGTACAATAGCTATTAAATAGTTATTTACTATTTAATAGCTACCTAGTTAAAATAATTACAAAATTACCTGTAAAATAAATCCTAACCTAAGTTACAATTAAACCTAACACTACACTATCAATAAATTAACTAAACTACCTACAATTAAATCAACTAAACTAAATTACAAAAAAACAAACACAAAATTACAAAAAATAAAAAGATTACAAGAATTTTAAACTAATTACACCTACTCTAAGCCCCCTAAAAAAAACAAAGCCCCCCAAAATAAAAAAATGCCCTACCCTAATCTAAAATAAAAAGTTAACAGCTCTATTACCTTACCAGCCCTTAAAAGGGCTTTTTGCGGGGCATGCCCCAAAGAAATCAGCTCTTTTGCCTGTAAAAAAAAATATACAATACCCCCCCCAACATTACAACCCACATACCCCTAATCTAACCCACCCAAACCCCCCTTAAAAAACCTAACACTAAGCCCCTGAAGATCTTCCTACCTTGTCTTCACCCAGCTGGGTACCATCCGATCCGTCCAGAAGAGGGTCCGAAGTCTTCATTCTATCCGGCCAGAAGAGGTCCTCCAGAGGGTCCGAAGTCTTCATCCAGGTGGCATCTTCTATCTTCTTCCATCCGGAGCGGAGCGGGTCCATCTTGAAGCAGCCGGCGCGGATCCATCCTCTTCTAACGATGTCCTAACACCGAATGAAGGTTCCTTTAAATGACGTCATCCAAGATGGCGTCCCTCGAATTCCGATTGGCTGATGGGATTCCGATCAGCCAATAGAATGCGAGCTCAATCTGACTGGCTGATTGGATCAGCCAATCGGATTGAACTTGAATCTGATTGGCTGATTCAATCAGCCAATCAGATTTTTCCTACCTTAATTCCGATTGGCTGATAGAATCCTATCAGCCAATCGGAATTCGAGGGACGCCATCTTGGATGACGTCATTTAAAGGAACCTTCATTCGGTGTTAGGACGTCGTTAGAAGAGGATGGATCCGCGCCGGCTGCTTCAAGATGGACCCACTCCGGATGGAAGAAGATAGAAGATGCCGCCTGGATGAAGACTTCGGACCCTCTGGAGGACCTCTTCTGGCCGCATAGGATGAAGACTTCGGACCCTCTTCTGGACGGATCGGATGGTACCCGGCTGGGTGAAGACAAGGTAGGAAGATCTTCAGGGGCTTAGTGTTAGGTTTTTTAAGGGGGGTTTGGGTGGGTTAGATTAGGGGTATGTTGGTGGTGGGTTGTAATGTTGGGGGGGTATTGTATGTTCTTTTACAGGCAAAAGAGCTGATTTCTTTGGGGCATGCCCCGCAAAAAGCCCTTTTAAGGGCTGGTAAGGTAATAGAGCTATTAACTTTTTATTTTAGATTAGGGTAGGGCATTTTTTTTATTTTGGGGGCTTTGTTATTTTTTTAGGGGGCTTAGAGTAGGTGTAATTAGTTTAAAATTCTTGTAATCTTTTTTTATTTTTTGTAATTTAGTGGGGTTTTTTTTTTTGTAATTTAGTTTAGTTGATTTAATTGTAGGTAGTTTAGTTAATTAATTTATTGATAGTGTTAGGTTTAATTGTAACTTAGGTTAGGATTTATTTTACAGGTAATTTTGTAATTATTTTAACTAGGTAGCTATTAAATAGTAAATAACTATTTAATAGCTATTGTACCTGGTTAAAATAAATACAAAGTTGCCTGTAAAATAAATATAAATCCTAAAATAGCTACAATGTAATTATTAGTTATATTGTAGCTATATTAGGGTTTATTTTACAGGTAAGTATTTAGCTTTAAATAGGATTAATTTTTTTAATAATATTTATTTCGTTAGAATAAAATTATATTTAACTTAGGGGGGGTTAGGGTTAGACTTATTTATAGGGGTTAATACATTTATTAGAGTAGCGGCGAGGTCCGGTCAGCAGATTAGGGGTTAATACTTGAAGTTAGGTGTCGCAGATGTTAGGGAGGGCAGATTAGGGGTTAATAAATATTATGTAGGTGTCGGCGATGTTAGGGGCAGCAGATTAGGGGTACATAGGGATAACGTAGGTGGCGGCGGTGTCCGGTCGGCAGATTAGGGGTTAAAAAATGTATTAGAGTGGCGGTGATGTGGGGGGGCCTCGGTTTAGGGGTACATAGGTGGTTTATGGGTGTTAGTGTACTTTAGAGCACAGTAGTTAAGAGCTTTATAAACCGGCGTTAGCCCAGAAAGCTCTTAACTCCTGACTTATTTCTGCGGCTGGAGTCTTGTCGGTAGAGGGTCTACCGCTCACTTCAGCCAAGACTCTAAATACCAGCGTTAGGAAGATCCCATTGAAAAGATAGAATACGCAATTGGCGTAAGGGGATCTGCGGTGTGGAAAAGTTGCGGCTGGAAAGTGAGCGTTAGACCCTTTCCTGGCTGACTCTAAATACCAGCGGGCGGTAAAAAGCAGCGTTAGGACCCCTTAACGCTGGTTTTGACGGCTAATGCAGAACTCTAAATCTAGGCGTTAGTGTGTGTTGTAAATAGCGATGCCAACCCTCCCTTATTTCCAGGGAACTCGCTTATTTGCCCAAACTATTTTACAGTCTCCCTTATTTATCAGCTATTAGAATATGTTTCAACCTCATTTTTGTAAAATCTTCCTTTAATATTGTATTTTTGTACACTTTAGTTAATCATTTTGAGATATAGAATTCACAGATTTGCAGAATGTTGTGTGAATAAAGATGATTTGTGTGAAGAATTTTATTTTAACAAACTGCCAAATTGTAAAATAAAAATTTTTTTTTTAACTACTTTGTTTATTTCCTACATGAAATTTGTTGATTTCTTAGTCTCCCTTATTTATTTAAAAAAAAAAAAAAAAAAAAAAGTTGGCAACCCTTTTTGTGAAAGGTAGAAAGAGCCTATTAGTTTTGGGTCGGACAGAGTAACCTTTTGAAGGCCGTGGCCCCTTGTGCTTGGGTGAGGTGCTAATAGTATAGCAAAGTGCTCTTCACTCACAGACTGCATCCTAACTGCTATATAGACTTGTAAATAGAGGGCTCTATTTTATTAACAAAGCAGACAGGGCAATCTGTCTCCAGGGTTACCTCCACCAAGGAGTTTGGCACTTCCATAATCAGTTTGACTACATTGTGCATTTACAGGCAGATTACTGGATAAAGAACATAGTAAAAGTGTGAATACAGGGATAGACTTAGAAGTCTAATTAACTCTTTAATTCACCCTTACTCTTCAGAAGATTTGCACAAACTGATTTAGTGTATAACTGGCAATTTAAATGTGTGTGTTGAAGTGCACGTGTAGCAACTGTGCATTAAAGAGACACTAAAGTAAAAAATTAAACTTTCATGATTAAGAGCGTTCAATTTAATATATATATATATATATATATATATATATATATATATATATATATATATATATATATACGGTGTGTATATGTATGTGTGTGTGTGTGTGTGTGTGTGTGTGTATATATATATATATATATATATATATATATCTGATTGGCTGATGGCTGTCATATGATAGGAGACATGATAATTAACGAACACTTTAGAAATTCATAAGAAAATAAAATCTGCTCATTTGAATTACAGAATGTTATTTTAATGCCGCCTTATGCATTTTTAATTTTGCAATAATGATATATGTAATGACTCTTTAAAAAATGATTGCCCATAGGCTGATACATAGAATTACCACTGATTTATTGGTGATAAAACTTATGAAACTTATGAATATATATATTTTCTCTGTACAGGAACATATGTTTACAGAAAACAAATGCCAAAATGCATTTTAGTTTAGCGGTCTTTATAATTAGTTCTCAGACTTACTAAGGGGTCGATCACATTTTTATTTACTGATTTTATCTACAAAAATATATTTTAATGGTGTTTTTTTGTTGAAAGCCATTTGATTAGTTTTTCTATAGAATTTTTTTTTTTAAAATATTTATTTTATAACAATAATGGATAACAAAATAATGTACATGTCTTTTTACAACAACAAGGATGCAGATCTTCTGCAGCGACACAGTTTTACAATGTAGTATAAACATACAATGTTAATGTATTCACATTATAGTTTTTTTTTGTTTTGTTTAAGTCATGCACCACAACAACAACATAAAATAAACAAAAAGAAAAAAGAAAAACTCTAAACTTAGAGAGGGTATTAACAATACCATATAGTGGACGCTTATTATGATATCTTCTCACTTCCTTCCCCTTCCCTTTCTTACATCTTCATTCAAAAAAAAATGAAAAAAAAAATTCTTACATTTCATCTCGTATTACAATACATTATACATTTCAAACAAAGAAATTAATCGATCATCTGCGATTTGTTTGAGAACTATAACTGAAAAGAGAAACAGGGAATCAGAGAAAGCAATAAAAATGAAGTGGGTCTTCATATACATCCTTAATAAGCTCAACTTAATCATATCTGTTAATCTTGAATTGCAACCTAATTTACATTGCCTTCTTATTCCTTAAACATATCCTAATCCACATTATAACAGAACGATAGGGGTCTGCTGATTGAAACCTTCCCTTTACCCTCTGTTAAATTGTTCACCCAGACATCCTAACATAGTTCTACTTATCTTCAGGAAGACCGAAATATTCTGACCTAAAGCTGTCACCTTATACTATGATATCTTGTATTACCTATATCAAACTGGTCTGGTCCCTTCAGCAGAATCCCCACACACACACGACATTCATTCCAACATAAAAAAAAGAATGAAAAAAGAAGAGAGGAAAAAAACAACAAAAAAACACACAAAAAAACACTAGTCCCTCTCCCTCCCCCCCCCCACCAGCCATCACTCCCCGATGTTACTGTCATTATCGCTTGACCACTCCCGTGGAAACCACCCCGCAAGAATGTTTTGCATAACAAAAGTAGAGCAACTCAGTGGTTTGACCAATTGAATTTGAATAGTCTTCGGTAATGCTTTAACTACTCCTTCCCATTTAGTAAAAAATAACTGTACTTGCTCACTATTCAGATTCTGTATATTATACTGTTTCTAGTATCATTTGCGCAATTACCGCTTTCTTAAATTCAGAGAATTTCGGTGGATGTGTGGCTTTCCATGTTTTCAGTATGATATTGCGGGCTAAAATTAGTATTGTATTAATGAGTTTATAATTTTTGGCGATGGGAGAATACCTAACTAAAAAGAAAATATCTTGTGGATTTATTCTAACTCTTGTCTCTATTACTTCATTCAGCCAATAGCATACCTTACTCCAGAATTGTATAACCTTAGGGCATAGCCACAGGCAATGTAACATTTCTGCACGCTCTTTGCTGCACCTTGTGCAAAAATTAGTTTTTTTATACCAAATGGTCAACTTTTCAGGAGTGATGTATACATCATATAATATTTTTAAATGTGACTCTCGCCATGCCGTTTGAACCCAGGTATCATTGATTAACTTGAGGCTCTCCTGTTAAAATGATAGCTCAATCTCCGGAAAATATCTTTGCCATATTAAATGTATATACTTAATTTGTTTTAATATGCTATGCGTATTCAATATGTTATAAAAAGTTAAGATTGAAAATCTACCTGCTTGATATATTTTTATCCCCGCCGCAATTGGACCGCTAGTCCATTTGGCTTTATATTCTCTTTGAATATCCATTACGTAGTGTCTAATCTGTAAGTACGCAAAGAAATCTTTATTCTGTATTCCATATTTACAGGCGATATTATTAAATGCCTCTATTATTCCATTCACTACTAATAGCTGATTAACATATTTTAATCCCTTGTCTCTCCAACCCTGGAATACTTGGTTATTATATCCCTGTTGAAATCCAGGGTTCCCTTGTTTTGGTAGGAATTCTGTAACATATGGATTGATCTGAATTTCACCACAATATTTTTGCCATGCTATTATAATATTCTTGAACGTCATTAAATTATCTACATTACCAGGCAATTTCCGGATTGGGCAATGCAATATGGCCTTAAGCTCAAAGGGAGCAATGATACTGGATTCGCATTGATAAAAAGTAACATGTTCTATTTCAGTGATCCAATCAATGGCATATTTTAGTAGGGTAACCCAATTATAATATTTGATATTTGGAAAAGCTAGCCCTGCTGCTAGATTAGTGTTCATTAATCTTTTTATGGCAATCCGCGGTTTTCCCCCTTTCCATATAAACTTAGAGCATATCTGATTAAACTTATTAATGTCTGCATTTTTAAGAATTACTGGTATGTTTTGTAATAAGTACAGCATTTTTGGGAATAATATTGTTTTTATCAACATAACACGTGCTATTAATGAAATCGGCAAGTTACTCCAAGAATCTAGTTTATTTTGCATTTCCTTCAGACAACCTGAGAGGTTCAATTCATACCATTCTAATGGATTGTTACTTAGAATTATACCTAAATAATTAATCTGTTTAGTTTCTTTAAAAGGGTGTTTAACAGTGACTCTTAATGGTTTCGTAATCCAAAGCAACTCTGATTTGGTCAGATTAATTTTGTATCCTGAAACTAAGCCAAAGAGTCGAATATTTTCTAGAAGCTTCGGCAGGCTAATTTTAAGATTACTTAAAAAAACCACCAAGTCATCCGCATACAATGACAAAATAAACTTTTGTTTCCCTATACTAATACCCTCTAGTTGCTCACGTAATGCAACGGCCAAAGGCTCAAGTGTAATATTGAATAATAGAGGGGATAGTGGACACCCTTGTCTTGTGCCTCTGTGAAGGGAAAAGAAGTCTGTAATTGAGCTATTTATAATAATAGACTACGTTGGCTTACTATAAATTAGCTGTACAAAATTACTAAAGTGACCAGTAAACAAATGACTCCAGCTTATATAATCAAATGCTTCTTCTGCGTTGAGGGTTAGTATAGCGGATGCTGTGAGGCGTGCGGCGTGACTGGCAACAGCCGTGGAACCGGCTAAGAGACCGGAAGTGACACCAACTTCTCCTGTTTCAATACTCTTTTGGATATTAATAAATTCATACGAAAATTGGCTCTTAAAAGATATTTTGCATTAACAAATACCCAAGATATCAATGTAGAAACTAATATCTCTAATGTGAATAGTACAGCATGTGCAGTGGAAGGTCCCATTTTGCCCTTTGAGGACGCCCAAGCTCTTATCACCCTTACTGATCTTTACAGTGTTGACAATGAGCATATTTCATCTAATAAATTGGTGCGCCCAAAGAGGACAAAGTCTGACTTTTATCCTAAACACTATAGAGGTGCCATTATTAATGCATATCATAAAATGGTTCAGGATGACATTTTTGAATTGGAAATGAAGAAAAATGACAATGCTGCCTCCCATAATCTGTCTTTTATAGAGAGAAGAGAACATTAAAATCTTTACAAGACAATTCTAATATTGTCATTAAAAATTAGGACAAGGGAGGCAGCATTGTCATTCAAGATAAAGAGGCTTACTTTGAGGCATACAAACAATTGAATGATACTGAAGTGTATAAACGCCTTCCAGGAAATCCCATTTTCTCTTACAAGAAGAAATTTAGTTAAAGGATTACTTTCTGTTATAATTTTTAAGCTAAACAACTAACATATTAAAGTTAATAAACATTAATTAAAACCTACTGACCTATAAAACGAAGTTTCATAACGTTCTAAAAGTTATATCTTTTATTCGCCGATGCTGTCACGTTATCCTGCCCACTATTTTCAGCACTGCATGTTGAAAATACTTAAACCAATAACTTTGTGTTTAAAGCGCCATTTTGAAACCTAGGTATTGTAAACGGATTGGTACAGAGCAAAGGATACCCACGGAGTGGGTTTGGAAAACAATTAAATTTGCAGACAAGATTTCTGATATACGGTAGAGATATGTTAATGAAATGCTATTGATAAAAAGCATATTTGGGGTAGTTAGTTAGTAACAGGCATAGAAAATATTTACTTACAGTGTCCCTTTAAGGAAGGAATTACTCTAGGTATCTTCAACGAAGGGGATTTCTCAAATTTAATTCCAGATCACCCTCTGACTCCAATTTTTTACCATGTCCCCAAGGTTCACAAGGATCCCCTCTCCCCTCCTGGCAGACCTATTGTCTCCGGGGTGGGGTCCTTGTTTGAGCCATTGGGGGCATGGTTGGATGAGGTTCTACAACCTATAGCCAAAAAACAGCTATCCTATCTGAGGGACAGTGCCCAGCTCATTGATATACTGGACACTGTGCAATGGAAGGAAGACTACACATGGGCAGTCATTGATGTATGCTCTCTTTATACCTGTATCCCTCAAGAATTAGGGGTACAGGCTGTGCAATTTTTTCTAAATCGAGAAATGGATTTAACAGATTCAACTATTCAATATGTAGGAGATGTATTGCGATTCCTTTTATCTCATAATTATTTTTGGTTTGATGGGGTATTCTACAATCAGATATGTGGCACTGCCATGGGGGCAAAATTTGCCCCCACATTTGTATGTCTCTTGGTGGGAGTTGTCACATATCTATTGTATACATAACCCTTGGTTAGAAAACATCCTTATATATGTACGCTATATCGATGACCTATTGGTCATTGTAAAAAAGCCCCTAGGGGATGACACACTTAAACCACATATAAAGAATATTAAATATGTTCCCAAAAAATGTAAAACCCTAGGTCAGGCCATATCACCAAGTTTGGTCATGAAAACTGATGTAACTAAACAAAATTGGTTGCAACATAGGGGCAACTACAAATGTAGAAGACGTAACTGTTTAATGTGTACACATATCAATGAAGGTGACAAGTTTTGTAGTCACAGCACAGGAAATGAATATACTATGGAGCTTTATGCTAACTGTTGCACCACTTTTGTGGTTTATCTTATCACTTGCAACCTATATCAATTACAATATACAGGTCAAACTTCCAGAGAGGCTCGCAAAAGATTCAATGAGCACACCAGAGATGTTAAAAATTACAATAAGGATTCGGCAGTGGCCAATCACTTTAATGGTTACCATATGACAAACATATGACAAACATAGCCAACATGAGTATTAACATCATAGACATTGCAACATAGGGGCAACTACAAATGTAGAAGACGTAACTGTTTAATGTGTACACATATCAATGAAGGTGACAAGTTTTGTAGTCACAGCACAGGAAATGAATATACTATGGAGCTTTATGCTAACTGTTGCACCACTTTTGTGGTTTATCTTATCACTTGCAACCTATATCAATTACAATATACAGGTCAAACTTCCAGAGAGGCTCGCAAAAGATTCAATGAGCACACCAGAGATGTTAAAAATTACAATAAGGATTCGGCAGTGGCCAATCACTTTAATGGTTACCATATGACAAACATATGACAAACATAGCCAACATGAGTATTAACATCATAGACATTGCAACTACATCCATTAGAGGGGGTAATAAATTTAAAATCTTAGAAAAAAGGAACTGTTCTGGATGTTGAAACTAAAAACTCGGTCACCATTAGGGATGAACCGTGAATGTGAAATCAATTATTTTATTGATAATTAATTCAGTACTCTAAGTTAATCCCACTCTGATCCTTGCATTATATGTACGCTATTGTGTACATGGTCTATCATTTTCATTCATCAGATTTAACATAATTTTCATTATTCATTATCACACACATTAATGTCTTTAACTTTGGTCTAGATAGGGTTAATGGTTTTCCAATGACATTTCTACTAGCCTGCTGGTCAATTAATTTTTTCCTATGTATTCATTTTTCCATTTATTTTTCCATTTATTTTCCTATTTATAATTTTTTTATCTACTTTTTTACATAATCTCTTATTTTGTCTAAATTCATGTTTTGGATTTTGCTTCCTCCATTAATACCATGTAATCATGTTTCATATTAACATCAATGTATATAATTGTATATTTAAAATTCACTGAGGTTCATTAACTTTGTTTTTAACTTTGTATTTTGTGATGTGCCAAGAGAAAGGTCTACTTACTAAGGGTTAACAAATAGATGGCTAATTAAATCATTCTTAGCAAACAGCCAATTGAACTGAAAGTTCCCCTTCTTAAGCAGCCTTCCTCACATCACAAATCAGTCTATGAATAAGCGTCCAAGAGGGACGCGAAACTAGTCAGACAGCAAACAGTGTCTCTCATACACTCCTGCCATTGTCTTTTTTAGCGTGTTATCCAGCGTTTGTAGCTGGTTAAAATATTTTTAACCTTGTTTTTTCAATAAAGGATACTTTTTATCTATAAGAAACCCTCGTTGCACTGCCTGCTTACTTCTTGTATTCTGGAGTTAGTATAGCGGAATCCATCATTTTTTCCCCCCTTTTCTTTGATCTTATTCCAGAAGTAGTCTAGAATAAGCATAGTCTTCCGCATATTCTTAACAGGATTCCTCCCTTGCATAAAGCCTACCTGATTTTCATAAATAATCCCTTTAAGTAAAGGTTGTAGTCTATTAGCTAGAATTGTTGTTAACAGTTTATAATCTGAGTTTAGTAATGATATGGGCCTGTAAGATGATGCCTTCTCTGGATCCTTATTTTTTTTTCCGAATTAATGAAATATAAGATGCAGTAAAATACTTAGAACACCCTACTGGCGATCTATAGTAGCTATTAAACAAGCTACATAAGGTGGGGGTTATTTCTTCATGCAAAATTCTATAAAATTCTATCGGGAGACAGTCTGGCCCTGAAGCTTTATTCAATTTGGCGTGTTTGATGGCATTACTTCTTGAATTGTAATTGGTAAATTTAAATCTTGCAATTCCTCTTGCGGAATTCTAGGTAAATTTAACTAAGACCAAAAAACAGCCCCTTCCTTTGGATTGGCGGGTTCTGCCTTGTATATTTCCTGGAAATATTTATAAAAGACTTTCTTTATATCCTCAATCTGAGTCTATCTTTTATCCTTCTGACTTATGGCTGAGATCACGTTACTGCCTTTGGATTTAGAGATTCTAGCAAGGTATTTTGCTGCTCTCCCAGCAAACCCTCTATATAATGTTTTTTGCCTTAACCCTTCTTGAGTAGCCTTCTGCTTTGGGAATGTATCTCTCTGCGTTTTAGCGTGAATATATTTCCTCCATATTTCCTTATTTCTAGAAGCTACATATGCATTGTAGTGATTCCTCACTGTATTTGACAATTGCAGCTCTTTCTGTTTAAGTTTTTCTATAGAATTTTAATTGATGCCCATGTTGCCAAAAAATTTAAAGGGATATGAAACCCAAACATTTACGTTCATGATTCAGATAGAGCATGTGATTTTAAATAACTTTCTAATTTACTTCTATTTTCAATTTGTCTTGGTATCCTTTATTGAAAAGCAGGGATGTTTGCTTAGGAGCCGGGCCATTTCCGGAGCACTATATGACAGCAGTTTTTGTTATCTATTTGCAAGAGCACTAGAGGGCAGCACTATTTCCTGCCATTTAGTGCTCCAGACACTTACCTAGGTATCGCTTCAACCCAGAATATCATGGGAGCGAAGCAAATTTGATAATAGAAGTAAATTGGAAACTTTTGAAAAATGCTATGTTCTGTCTAAATCACAAAAGAATTTTTTTGGGATTCCCTTTTTTGACATATTTTTTTTTCTTCTTTGTTTTACCGCAAACTAACGACTAGATTACGAGTTTTGCGTTATGAGGGATGCGGTACTAACTTGCAAGTTATTGTTACCGCTCACTTACCTACAGCGCTGGTATTACAGGTTTACAAAAACCCAGCAAGAAGTGAGCGTAAAGCAAAATTGAGCTCCATACCGCACTCTTATACCAGCACTGCTGAAAGCTGTGGTGAGCTGGTTTTAAAACCCACCCAATAAACCCTTAAAAAAGTCTAACACTAATCCCCGAAGATCCACTTACAGTTTTTGAAGACCCGACATCCATTCTTAATGAAGCAGCAGAAGTCTTCATCCAAGTGGCCAAAGTCTTCATCCAAGCCCACAGAAGTCTTCATCCAGACGGCATCTTCCATCTTCATTCATCTGGTACGGAGCGGCTCCATCTTCAAGACATCCGGCGCGGAGCATCCTCTTCAATCGAATTCTTCTTGCAGAATGAAGGTTCCTTTAAACGACGTCATCCAAGATGGCGTCCCTTGAATTCTGATTGGCTGATGGAATTCTATCAGCCAATCGGAATTAAAGGTGAAAAAATCAGCCAATAGGATTGAGCTCGCATTCTATTGGCTGTTCCAATCATTGGATCAGCATCAGCCAATAGGATGATTTTTTCACCTTTAATTCCAATTGGCTGATAGAATTCTCAGCCAATTGGAATTCAAAGGACGCCATCTTGGATGACGTCATTTAAAGGAACCTTCATTCTGCAAGACGACTTCAATTGAAGAGGATGCTTCGCGCCGGATGTCTTGAAGATGGAGCCGCTCCGCGCCGGATGGATGAAGACTTCTGCGGGCTTGGATGAAGACTTCGGCCGCTGGATGAAGACTTCTGCGGACTTGGATGAAGACTTCTGCCGCTTCGTTGAGGATGGATGTCGGGTCTTCAAAAACAAACTATAAGTGGATCTTCGGGGGTTAGTGTTGGGCTTTTTTAAAGGTTTAATGGGTGGGTTTTATTTTTAGATTAGGGGTTTGGACACTTGAAAAAGAGCTAAATGCCCTTTTAAGGGCAATGCCCATCCAAATGCCCTTTTCAGGGAAATGGGGAGCTTAGGTTTTTTTAGTTAGGATTTTATTTGGGGGGATGGTTGTGTGGGTGGTGGGTTTTACTGTTGGGGGTTGTTTGTATTTTTTTTTACAGATAAAAGAGCTGATTTCTTTGGGGCATTGCCCCGCTAAAGGCCCTTTTAAGGGCTATTGGTAGTTTAGTTATAGGCTAGGTTTTTTGTTTGTTTTTTGGGGTGGCTTTTTTGATAGGGCTATTAGATTAGGTGTAATTAGTTTAAATATTTGATAATTTCTTTTTTTATTTTGTGTAATTTAGTGTTTTTGTTGTTGTTATTTACGTAATTGTATTTAATTTAGGTAATTGATTTAATTGTAGTGTAAGGTTAGGTGTTAGTGTAAGACAGGTTAGGTTTTATTTTACAGGTAAATGTGTATTTTGTTTAGCTAGGTAGTTAGTAAATAGTTAATAACTATTTACTAACTAGTCTACCTAGTTAAAATAAATACAAACTTGCCTGTAAAATAAAAATAAACCCTAAGCTAGCTACAATGTAACTATTAGTTATATTGTAGCTTGTAGCTAGCTTAGGGTTTATTTTATAGGTATTTAGTTTTAAATAGGAATTATTTAGGTAATGATAGTAGGTTTTATTTAGATTTATTTTAATTATATTTAAGTTAGGGGGTGTTAGGGTTAGACTTAGATTTAGGGGTTAATAAATGTTATACAGTGGCAGCGACTTTGGGGGCGGCAGATTAGGGGTTAATAAATGTAGGTAGGTGGCGGAGATGTTAGGGGCGGCAGATTAGGGATTAATAATATTTAACTAGTGTTTGCGATGCGGGAGTGCGGTGGTTTAGGGGTTAATATGTTTATTATTGTGGCGGCAATGTCCGGAGCGGCAGATTAGGGGTTAATATTTTTATTTTAGTGTTTGCGATGCGGGAGAGCCTTGGTTTAGGGGTTAATAGGTAGTTTATGGGTGTTAGTGTACTTTTTAGCACTTTAGTTATGAGTTTTATGTTACAGCTTTGTAGCGTAAAACCCATAACTACTGACTTTCAGTTTACAGTATGGATCTTAACGGTATTGGCTGTACCGCTCACTTTTTGTTCTCCCAGGCAAACTCGTTATACCGCCGCTATGGAAGTCCCATTGAAAAAGGACTTTTGGAAAGCTGCGGTAGTTATGTTGCGTTACGGCCAAAAAAGTGTGTGGTGCAGCTAAACCTGCAAGACTCGTAATACCAGCGGTAGTGAAAAAGAGCCTTAACGCTGCTTTTTCACCCATACCGCAAAACTCGTAATCTAGCCGTAAGTCATTATGACATATCGACCTTTACTGAAGAGGAGGGATAGTTAAAATCTCAGCTTTTTAAAGGGACACTAAGATCAAAATGAAACTTTCAGGATTTCAGACAGCGAAAACAATTTTTAACAACTTTACAATTCACTTCCATTATCTAAATGTGCACAATCTTTTTATATGCACACTTTGAGGCACCAGCTCCTACTGAGCATGTGCAAGAATTCACAGGATATACATTATATGCATTTTGTGAATAGGTAATGGATGTCACTTGATGACATTTGTCAGAGTTTTTTTTATTTTTATTATGCATTTATTGATTATGATTTTTT
The DNA here is from genome assembly GCF_027579735.1 of Bombina bombina. NCBI lineage: Eukaryota > Metazoa > Chordata > Amphibia > Anura > Bombinatoridae > Bombina > Bombina bombina. The sequence continues at coordinate 889,633,726 of NC_069499.1, read as the reverse complement.
GGTGCAGAGACATTAACTATACGCAATAGTTAAAGGTTCAACCGATAACGCTATTTCGGTAATAGTCTAAGTAAAACGCAGAAAGGATCATATGGAAGAATTAAAGGAGCAGTTCACTCAATGTAAAAGGTGTTATTTAGCAGCAATATCGCAGTATGATCAAAAGGAAAGTAGAGCACTTTTTTATTTTATTTTGTTCAATATGTAATATTTTTAACTTTTTAGTTTGCTTCTTAGCGTTTCAGCTCGGCAACCCTGGAACATCCTGATAAAAGGGTTGTGCTTCAAAAATGTCTAACTCTGGCCTATCAAATTGCTTTATTCAATTTCATGCTAATTAGCAGAGAAGCGCGCTCTCTACATCACGTGACCGGGGTTGCGCTTCAAAGGAATCCAAGTGCATTTCTCCAGAGCACAGGACACTAATAGCGCTCCATTTCAATATTACTCCAGTGATAATTAGGCTATAGTGAATTACAGTCAGCAGCAGTGTATAGTGAATAATGGTGATCAGAAGTGTATTGGGAATTACTGTCGGCAGCAGTGTATTGGGAATTACTAAGGAAGGGTCTGCGAGAAATAGTCTTACCTTTAGTATAAAGATGATACTGAAGAGCAGGAGGGTGCCTTCTGAGATTGCGCAACAATTCCGGGCACAAGCAAAATTACTATGCAAAGAAGAACACGGACGTGCTTTTATTCAGTGCTCTACTGTGTTTACACTTCTGGGTGACATTATTTTGAGGGCGAGTCACAACAGCGAAGCAACTTAGGGCTAAATGTACGTATTAAAATGGGAAGAAAGGGTATAGACAAGCCTGTTGAAATTCAGTTTATTAAAAAAAAAAAAAATCTTTTTGAAGGTAAACATTTGTATTTATTGTTTCTGACTGTCATACTTAACTAATCACATACTTTTAATTAAAAATAAAACATTTTTGGGATAAACTGTCCCTTTAAAGCCATGACTGAAAATATAAGGTAGCAAGGTGACAAGTGATAACTCTTAAGTGAGGTTTTGCAGGAACTAAGTAAATCTTAAATATATTCAAGATTATACTTAGGTGTAAGAAGCCATACTAAATCTAAGAATGCTAATTATTCATGCAAAAACATTATTTTTAAGAGGCCTCTTTATAAATAGAAATAACTCTGAGAGGATAGTTATAGTAAGGCAAGTTCCACTTATTTGCTGCTGATCGCGAAGCACAGCAGAAAGAAAAAACAGTGAACATACATTGCCAGTTCTATTCAGTGCTATATGAGATGTCACAGGCCCTATGCCATTTAATTTTTGGACACCTAAATAGAGTTTTTTTCTTGCTGCTTTATGTCATAAGCAAATACATAAATATATGAGGTGTTCAAATAGACTTATCGGATATAACACAAGAACATCCCTACATGTGTAAAGTAAACTAATTTTAACATAAAATTTGAGATGAAGCACTGAACTTTACCCAATATAGCCTTTCCCAGTCAACTACATCCTTCCTAGATAGTCAGAATTTAATTTTATGGATTATATGGGTTTGGGGGAGGCGCTAAAAGCAATTGGGTTTAAACGGATGTGTTTAAAAACTTTATATTCTAGTCTTTCTTAAAGGACCAGTCAACACAGTAGATTTGCATAATCAACAAATGCAAGATAACAAGACCATGCAATAGCACTTAGTCTGTACTTCGAATGAGTAGATTCTTTTCTGACAATTTTAAAAGTTATGTATTTTTCCACTCCCCCTGTACCATGTGACAGCCATCAGCCAATTACAAATGCATACACGTACCATGTGACAGCAATCAGCCATTCACAATTGCATACACACTTATTCTTGCACATGCTCAGTAGGAGCTGGGGACTCAAAAAGTTTAAATATAAAAAGACTGTGCACATTTTGTTAATAGAAGTAAATTGGCAAGTTGTTTAAAATGGCATGCTCTATCTGAATAATAAAAGTTTAATTTTGATTGAGTGTCCCTTTAAGAGAGTATAACCAGTTACTCTATACCTCTAATTCTGTACCTCACTCCTTTGAACTATAGATGGTTATTAATAATCAACTGTTCTTCACTAATTTATAATTCCAATAAAGATCAATAAGCTAAATGGATCGTTGAAAAAAAGAAAATTTAATAGTTACATCTGCTCATCATAAAACAATATACGTACTTATAACATTCAATATCTAAAATTTCATAAACCTAACACCACTGATACAAAGATTGATTAAAATGGTCACTTCTTTTTGTATCTCTTACGGATATCCTAAATTGTATAAATTATTCAAATACAGCCTTCCAATATATTCACTAAATTAAAAAACCATTTATACTACCATTCATACTGGTTTACGTAAACCGACTGTAGACAATGCAAAAAACTTTATTACCTTGGGCAAATGACTCAAATCGTTTGTCAAAATTAGAATTAATAATTCTTAGACCTTCCCTATAAAGCTACTTTTCATAAATCTTTTGTATACCAAACAAAGTTGCAATGTCTCATTATCCAATTTTTCCGATCTCCAAGGACACAGTTTTAATGTATTTCACTGATGGGGAAAATGTGTGTCATGAGGCCTTAATCTGGTGTATGTTTGGCCCCTTATTTAAAACTTCACAAAACAATTAAGTGTCCCGTATCTCATAAGCTGGTAATGTGAGGCTTTCTTACCTCTCTTCTTTGAGTTTGGGGAAATTACGAGTCTCACCTTCTTGTTATTTATTCGTCTTCACTTCTCCTTTGTTTGGAAATCGGGAGCCGCTGTTTCTGTATGTGTTCGGTGTGATGTCACTCACTGTCGGCACCGGCTACTGTAGAATACTTGCGCAAGTATTTTATTTCGTAATCCTCCTTCCTCCGTTCTGTCTCCTGCTTCCAGGCTAGATGTTCCTCTGCTCTTTAGTACTTAGTACACAGAGTAAATGACTGTCTCCCAGTCTTTTTCGGCCCTTGTCAGGTTTCTTTGATACAGAGGTTCTCCCTGCTTCTGTTAATATCCGTGATAAACTTTGTGTCTCTCACTGCCACAGTTTTACGCGTTTCACCCTCTTTCAGGGCTTTGTCAAGATACTGTGTTCAGTGAGACTCGGTTTAAATTCCCCACGCTTTTTTCTAATTGGTCTCCTGGTTGCTTCATTTACTTCTTAAAGGGATATTACACAAAGTGATATTTCCATATATACTTCATTGTGACTTCTCCCCCCCAACATTCTGCTTTGCTAAAATTCTTTCATTTCACCATAACATCCACATTATATATAGATAACTTTAAAATGATCATTTATATGAATTATTATTTTAAAAAATTATATACAAAATTATAAGTCATTACCCATTTTGAGTCATTCTTTTTACCCTTTATTTTTTCTATCATTTATAAAAATTATTCCATTCATAACCTTTTTTCATTTACACTCATCTGTTATCTTTCTTTTGTATGTTTAGTTACTTCACTGGCTTAGTCCTTCCTTCTAAACTAAAAAAGGGTTAAGATAGACTAGAATATAAAGTTTTAAACACATCCGTTTAAACCCAATTGCTTTTTAGCGCCTCCCCCAAACCCATATGATCCATAAAGTAAAGTCATGTAACACCAGTACAGATATGACTAACAGGTTAATGAGAAATATTGAACATGTAGACCTTCAGAAATATAATAACCTACTTTTGTAATCTTCCTCTCACCAAGTATTCTTATCTTATAATCTCTTGCAAGGAAAATGACAGCATAATGGATACCAAAGTTTTAAATAGACAACGAACAGCATTCAGAGGTATTCATTTAGGAAATTTAGGACTGTACTTCAGAATTATAAATCCTGGAGATGGTTCAAAAAGTTCCAGGTTTTTACCAGCAAGAGACTTCCTGCATTCTCCGGAGATTCGTGAAGAAGAATAAAAAGGGCCCAGAACATTATCCGGTGTTACCATATTATCTAATTCGTGTTCAGTTTTCGGGCTTTATAAAATCAACTGGGATATCTTGTATTAAGGACTTCATTTTGAAGAGTTTGTTCATCGAAGTATAGTGCTTTAAACTTCAGGAATGCTTGCATATAGCACTGCGCCTTTACGCTGTCCAGATTTGATGGCGGTTGTGAGAAAGAGGCAATTGCACTCTTTTCCATAAGATTCGTTAAGGTTCCTACTCAAATAATCCCTAAGGAAGGTAAAAGCCACAGGCAATTGCACTCTTTTCCATAAGATTCGTTAAGGTTGGCTGTCTCAACGCTATCAAATGCGACCCATACTTATGGTTGACACGCAATCACAGTAGGTAGTGTATATTTCTTAGCAGGGAGATCATTCATCTCAGCTACTTAATAAGGGGCTGGATCTTGACGGCTAACGGCTAGGACATTCCATGCTGTCCTAATGGCGCTGAAACCCAGTGCAGTTAGGACAGCATAGAAAGTCATAAAAGCATGAAGGGGTTAATACAAGTGTGTACTCAATTTTTATTTAAATTGGCAGTTAAAGCCACAAGTAACTACTTTGAGATTGCATTATATAGTGTTTAAAGGGACATGAAACCCAAATTTTTTCTTTCATGATTTAGAAAGAGCATACAATTATAAACAACTTTCTAATTTACTTCTGTTATCTATTTTGCTTCATTCTCTTGATATTCTTTGCTGAAAAGCATATCTAGATATGTTTAGTAGCTGCTGATTCGTAGCTGCACATAGATGCCTCCTGTGATTGGTTCACCGTGTGCATTGCTATTTCTTCATTAAAGTATATCTAAAGAATGAAGCAAGAATGAACTCTGCCTCAGAGTTACACTTGACTCAAATCTATCCTTCGTCCTCCATATCCAGTCTCTTTCTACAGCCTGCGAGTCCCTTCATTGGCTCCCCATTCACAGCAGAATTAAATTCAAAATTCTCACCCTTACATACAAAACTCTCACCAACGCCGCTCCCCTCTACCTATTCTCTCTAATACACAAGTATACTCCAGCCCGCCCACTAAGATCCAACAATGACTTGCTCCTTGCATCCGCAACTATCACCTCCTCTCATGCTAGACTGCAGGACTTCTGTCATGCAGCACCTACCCTCTGGAACACTCTCCCTCGTGCTGTCAGGCTTTGCCCTAATCTTTCTTCCTTTAAATGCTCCCTGAAGACTTTTCTGTTCACGGAAGCCTACCACCCTACTCAATAATAAATTAATTTCACTTACCTAACATTTCCCTCATCTAACTCTGCATTAACATCTTTCCCAATCTTGCAGTTCTCACCTCCTGTTTCTCAACCGCCTACCCTTCTAGATTGTAAGTTCCCACTGGAATAGGGCCCTCACTCCCTCCTGTATGTGTTTGTAAATGTTGTCCTGTCTCTTACAAGTCTTGTATTGTTTTATTTAAATGAATTGTATCCATGGATAGCGCTGTGGAATATCATAAATAAAGTATAATAATAATAAAGTGTTAATCACCTGCTTATTTTTCTGTGAACCTCTGGTCTTGGTAGCAGCATCTAATAGAGCAGTGTTTCTCAATTCCAGTCCTCAGTACCCCCTTACAGGCCAGATTTTCATTACAGCACAGGTGAAAAAATCAGCGGATGGGTAAGAACTAGGGGATGAACTTTCAGATACTTTTGTTAGGAACCGAATGCGGAAGAAGGCGGCCACTTGCAGCATTAGGCTTTTTCTCCTACATTGGTGTATCCGGTCCACGGCTTCATCCTTACTTGTGGGATATTCTCAATCCCTACAGGAAGTGGCAAAGAGAGCACACAGCAGAGCTGTCCATATAGCTCCCCTCAGGCTCCGCCCCCCCAGTCATTCTCTTTGCCGCTCTAACTAGTAGCATCTCCATGGGGGTGGTAAAGAGTATGTGGTGTTAGTTGTAGTTTTTTATTTCTTCTATCAAGAGTTTGTTATTTTAAAATTGTGCCGGCTTGTACTATTTACTCTGAAGCAGAAAGTGATGAAGATTTCTGCTGAGAGGAATATGATTTTAGCACCAGTAACTAAAATCCATTGCTGTTCCCACGCAGGACTGTTGAATACCAGAGAACATCAGTTGGGGGGAACAGTTTGCAGGCTTAACTGCTTCAGGTATGATCAGTCATTTTCTAACAAGACCAAGTAATGCTAGAAGACTGTCAGAAATCCCCTCAGGGATAGGTAAGCCATTTTTCTTAGACTCTGTATAAAATGATGGCTTATATTAAGGGCTCTATGCTGGTTGACACTATTGTGGGCTTAATCGATTGCTTTTTAGCATGTTTTCAGTATGAATAAGGTGTTTGTTAAGAATTTGAAACACTTATGGGGTTTAATATTGCGCCTGGCACTTATTTGGACACCTAATCTAGTCTGAAAGGCCCCTCCACTCTGGAATGAAGAGGGAGGAGGCCTCATTTTCGCGCCTCAATTGCGCAGTTGTTTTGACTAATCAGTTCATGCAGCTTCACGTGGGGAGTCCAGAGACATCAGAAAGGACTTCAGAGAGGCTTATTTCCTACTCAAATAATCCCTAAGGAAGGTAAAAGCCACAGGCAATTGCACTCTTTTCCATAAGATTCGTTAAGGTTGGCTGTCTCAACGCTATCAAATGCGACCCATACTTATGGTTGACACGCAATCACAGTAGGTAGTGTATATTTCTTAGCAGGGAGATCATTCATCTCAGCTACTTAATAAGGGGCTGGATCTTGACGGCTAACGGCTAGGACATTCCATGCTGTCCTAATGGCGCTGAAACCCAGTGCAGTTAGGACAGCATAGAAAGTCATAAAAGCATGAAGGGGTTAATACAAGTGTGTACTCAATTTTTATTTAAATTGGCAGTTAAAGCCACAAGTAACTACTTTGAGATTGCATTATATAGTGTTTAAAGGGACATGAAACCCAAATTTTTTCTTTCATGATTTAGAAAGAGCATACAATTATAAACAACTTTCTAATTTACTTCTGTTATCTATTTTGCTTCATTCTCTTGATATTCTTTGCTGAAAAGCATATCTAGATATGTTTAGTAGCTGCTGATTCGTAGCTGCACATAGATGCCTCCTGTGATTGATTCACCGTGTGCATTGCTATTTCTTCATTAAAGTATATCTAAAGAATGAAGCAAATTAGGTAATAGAAATAAATTGGAATGTTGTTTGAAATTATATTCTCTACCTTAATCATGAAAGAAAATGTTTGGGTATAGTGTCCCTTTAATTATAAGATTATACATAGTAAAAAACAAAACTTTGCAATGTACTTTTGTTACTTAATTTGTCTGCTTACTCTTGAAATGTTCGGTTTTCTCAATTCCACTAAGTACACACACATATGTATGTATGCATGTATTATAACTCCTGATCCTGTGGCTACCCAAACATTGCTCCTAGATTTTAAACAAATTTGTAAGGACTTCAAAACAATATACATTTTGTTAAGAAAATGGTAGTTTTAAACCTTTTACTTTTTATATTTAAGTAGAAGCTATGGCATTGGCAAATTAATTATTATTTTTGCCACCTGTTGATAATGTCCTCACTTTTTTGTTTTGTAATAGTTCATCACTTCTTTTATGTCTTTTATTATTATTATTATTAAAAATATTTTCTTGGGTCCTCTGATGACTTTCTGCTCTGAAATAATCTCCTAGCTAGTAAATTTACTCCTTTTTTTTTCTTTCTCTTAGGAGCCTTCTCACCATCTTGCCTTTATAATCACGGTATGCCTTGCACTGGTCATTTTTGCAGCTCTCTATGGACTAGTTTACATGGAATCCTTTGGGCGTAAGTGGCTACGTGTCTTTGCTCTGGTGATTTACATCTGCCTAGTGACTATTGGGTATGTCCTGGTGTATGATCCAACCACTGTCCACGCATGGGACCAGGTAATCAGACTTGTTATCTCATTAACTGCTAATACGCTTGCTCATTCTAAAAACTATTTTTATAGTGGCACCATTGGCATTTATTAAGATAGTGGTTTCTTGGCATTTAATTATACATTTGGGGAAAACTAGTATTATTCATTTCTTTTATGACTTAAAATGTGATAACTGCTTATCTGGTATTTCTAACTGGATGGCCTCTCACCTCCTAAAGATTAACATGTCCAAGACTGAGCTCCTTCTTACCCCCTCCCTCAAGTTCTATGCCGACTTGTGACTTCTCTATCCCTGTTGACGGCATCACCATTTCCCCATCACCCCAAGTCCCCTGCCTCAGAGTTACACTTGACTCAAATCTATCCTTCGTCCTCCATATCCAGTCTCTTTCTACAGCCTGCGAGTCCCTTCATTGGCTCCCCATTCACAGCAGAATTAAATTCAAAATTCTCACCCTTACATACAAAACTCTCACCAACGCCGCTCCCCTCTACCTATTCTCTCTAATACACAAGTATACTCCAGCCCGCCCACTAAGATCCAACAATGACTTGCTCCTTGCATCCGCAACTATCACCTCCTCTCATGCTAGACTGCAGGACTTCTGTCGTGCAGCACCTACCCTCTGGAACACTCTCCCTCGTGCTGTCAGGCTTTGCCCTAATCTTTCTTCCTTTAAATGCTCCCTGAAGACTTTTCTGTTCACGGAAGCCTACCACCCTACTCAATAATAAATTAATTTCACTTACCTAACATTTCCCTCATCTAACTCTGCATTAACATCTTTCCCAATCTTGCAGTTCTCACCTCCTGTTTCTCAACCGCCTACCCTTCTAGATTGTAAGTTCCCACTGGAATAGGGCCCTCACTCCCTCCTGTATGTGTTTGTAAATGTTGTCCTGTCTCTTACAAGTCTTGTATTGTTTTATTTAAATGAATTGTATCCATGGATAGCGCTGTGGAATATCATAAATAAAGTATAATAATAATAAAGTGTTAATCACCTGCTTATTTTTCTGTGAACCTCTGGTCTTGGTAGCAGCATCTAATAGAGCAGTGTTTCTCAATTCCAGTCCTCAGTACCCCCTTACAGGCCAGATTTTCATTACAGCACAGGTGAAAAAATCAGCGGATGGGTAAGAACTAGGGATGAACTTTCAGATACTTTTGTTAGGAACCGAATGCGGAAGAAGGCGGCCACTTGCAGCATTAGGCTTTTTCTCCTACATTGGTGTATCCGGTCCACGGCTTCATCCTTACTTGTGGGATATTCTCAATCCCTACAGGAAGTGGCAAAGAGAGCACACAGCAGAGCTGTCCATATAGCTCCCCTCAGGCTCCGCCCCCCCAGTCATTCTCTTTGCCGCTCTAACTAGTAGCATCTCCATGGGGGTGGTAAAGAGTATGTGGTGTTAGTTGTAGTTTTTTATTTCTTCTATCAAGAGTTTGTTATTTTAAAATTGTGCCGGCTTGTACTATTTACTCTGAAGCAGAAAGTGATGAAGATTTCTGCTGAGAGGAATATGATTTTAGCACCAGTAACTAAAATCCATTGCTGTTCCCACGCAGGACTGTTGAATACCAGAGAACATCAGTTGGGGGGAACAGTTTGCAGGCTTAACTGCTTCAGGTATGATCAGTCATTTTCTAACAAGACCAAGTAATGCTAGAAGACTGTCAGAAATCCCCTCAGGGATAGGTAAGCCATTTTCTTCTGTTATGTGTGATCAGTCCACGGGTCATCATTACTTCTGGGATATTATCTGCTCCCCTACAGGAAGTGCAAGAGGATTCACCCAGCAGAGTTGCTATATAGCTCCTCCCCTCTACGTCACCCCCAGTCATTCTCTTGCACCCAAAGACTAGATAGGAGGTTTGAGAGGACTATGGTGATTATACTTAGTTTTTAGAACTTCAATCAAAAGTTTGTTATTTTACAATAGCACCGGAGCGTGTTATTACCTCTCTGGAAGAGTTTGAAGAAGAATCTACCAGAGTTTTTCTTATGATTTTAACCGGAGTAGTTAAGATCATATTGCTGTTTCTCGGCCATCTGAGGGAGGTAAAAACTTCAGATCAGGGGACAGCGGGCAGTTGAATCTGCATTGAGGTATGTAGCAGTTTTTATTTTCTGAATGGAATTGATGAAAAAATCCTGCCATACCGTTATAATGAACATGTATGTATACTCTACACTTTAGTATTCTGGGGATGGTATTTCACCGGAATTACTCTGTAAAAGTACATTAAACCTTTTATTAGGTATTTTTCATGTTAAACGTTTTTGCTGGAATGTAGAATCGTTTGCATTAATGAGGTACTGAGTGAATAAGTATTTGGGCATTATTTTTCCACTTGGCAGTTTGCTTGTGTTAATTATGACAGTTTCGTTTCTCTCTCACTGCTGTGTGTGAGAGGGAGGGGCCGTTTTTGGCGCTCTTTGCTACGCATCAAAAATTTCCAGTCAGTTTTTCTGCATGATCCGGTTCATCTCTAACAGAACTCAGGGGTCTTCAAACTTCTTTGAAGGGAGGTAGATTCTCTCAGCAGAGCTGTGAGACTTATATAGTGACTGTGATTTAAAACGTTGCTCTGTAATTTTTATGTTTAAAATTTAATTAGTGTTATTTTACTAATGGGAACAAACCTTTGCTAAAAAGTTGTGTTGTTTGTTAAGAGTGATGCTATAACTGTTTTTCAGTTCATTATTTCAACTGTCATTTAATCGTTTAGTGCTTCTGAGGCACAGTACGTTTTTATTAAATAAAATTGTAACCGAGTTGCATGTTTATTGCTAGTGTGTTAAACATGTCTGATTCAGAGGAAGATACCTGTGTCATTTGTTCCAATGCCAAGGTGGAGCCCAATAGAAATTTATGTACTAACTGTATTGATGCTACCTTAAATAAAAGCCAATCTGTACAAATTGAACAAATTTCACCAAACAGCGAGGGGAGAGTTATGCCGACTAACTCGCCTCACGTGTCAGTACCTGCATCTCCCGCCCGGGAGGTGCGTGATATTATGGCGCCTAGTACATCTGGGCAGCCATTACAGATAACATTACAAGATATGGCTACTGTTATGACTGAAGTTTTGGCTAAATTACCAGAACTAAGAGGCAAGCGTGATCACTCTGGGGTGAGAACAGAGTGCGCTGATAATTCTAGGGCCATGTCTGATACTGCGTCACAGCTTGCAGAGCATGAGGACGGAGAGCTTCATTCTGTAGGTGACGGTTCTGATCCAAACAGATTGGATTCAGATATTTCAAATTTTAAATTTAAATTGGAAAACCTCCGTGTATTACTAGGGGAGGTCTTAGCAGCTCTCAACGATTGTAACGCTGTTGCAATACCAGAGAAAATGTGTAGGTTGGATAAATACTTTGCGGTACCGGCGAGTACTGACGTTTTTCCTATACCTAAGAGATTAACTGAAATTGTTACTAAGGAGTGGGATAGACCCGGTGTGCCGTTCTCACCCCCTCCAATATTTAGAAAGATGTTTCCAATAGACGCCACCACACGGGACTTATGGCAAACGGTCCCTAAGGTGGAGGGAGCAGTTTCTACTTTAGCTAAGCGTACCACTATCCCGGTGGAGGATAGCTGTGCTTTTTCAGATCCTATGGATAAAAAATTAGAGGGTTACCTTAAGAAAATGTTTGTTCAACAAGGTTTTATATTACAACCCCTTGCATGCATCGCGCCGATCACGGCTGCGGCAGCATTTTGGATTGAGTCTCTAGAAGAGAACCTTAGTTCAGCTACGCTGGACGACATTACGGACAGGCTTAGAGTCCTTAAACTAGCTAATTCATTCATTTCGGAGGCCGTAGTACATTTAACCAAACTTACGGCTAAGAATTCAGGATTCGCCATTCAGGCACGCAGGGCGCTGTGGCTAAAATCCTGGTCGGCTGATGTAACTTCTAAGTCCAAATTACTTAATATACCTTTCAAGGGGCAAACTTTATTTGGGCCCGGTTTGAAAGAAATTATTGCTGACATTACAGGAGGTAAGGGCCACGCTCTACCTCAAGACAAAGCCAAAGCTAAGGCTAGACAGTCTAATTTTCGTCCCTTTCGGAATTTCAAAGCAGGAGCAGCGCCAACTTCCACTGCACCAAAACAGGGAGGAGCTGTTGCTCGTTACAGACAAGGCTGGAAGCCTAACCAGTCCTGGAACAAGGGCAAGCAGGCCAGTAAACCTGCTGCTGCCTCAAAGACAGCATGAACCGAGGGCCCCCGATCCGGGACCGGATCTAGTGGGGGGCAGACTCTCTCTCTTCGCCCAGGCTTGGGCAAGAGATGTCCAGGATCCCTGGGCGCTAGAGATCGTATCTCAGGGATACCTTCTAGACTTCAAATTCTCTCCCCCAAGAGGGAGATTTCATCTGTCAAGGTTGTCAACAAACCAAATAAAGAAGGACGCGTTTCTACGCTGTGTACAAGATCTATTATTAATGGGAGTGATCCATCCGGTTCCGCGGTCGGAACAAGGACAAGGGTTTTACTCAAACCTGTTTGTGGTTCCCAACAAAGAGGGAGCTTTCAGGCTAATCTTGGATTTAAAGATCCTAAACAAATTCCTAAGAGTTCCATCGTTCAAAATGGAAACTATTCGGACAATCTTACCCATGATCCAAGAGGGTCAGTACATGACCACAGTGGATTTAAAGGATGCTTACCTTCACATACCGATTCACAAAGATCATTACCGGTATCTAAGGTTTGCCTTCTTAAACAGGCATTACCAGTTTGTAGCCCTTCCATTCGGATTGGCTACGGCTCCAAGAATCTTTACAAAGGTTCTGGGTGCCCTTCTGGCGGTACTAAGACCGCGAGGAATTTCGGTAGCTCCGTACCTAGACGACATTCTGATACAAGCTTCAAGCTTTCAAACTGCCAAGTCTCATACAGAGTTAGTTCTGGCATTTCTAAGGTCGCATGGATGGAAAGTGAACGAAAAGAAGAGTTCTCTCTTTCCTCTCACAAGAGTTCCATTCTTGGGGACTCTTATAGATTCTGTAGAAATGAAGATTTATCTGACAGAAGACAGATTAACAAAGCTTCTAAATGCATGCCGTGTCCTTCATTCCATTCAACACCCGTCAGTGGCTCAATGCATGGAGGTAATCAGCTTAATGGTAGCGGCAATGGACATAGTTCCCTTTGCACGCCTACATCTCAGACCGCTGCAATTGTGCATGCTGAGTCAGTGGAATGGGGATTACTCAGATTTGTCCCCCACTCTGAATCTGGATCAAGAGACCAGAAACTCTCTTCTATGGTGGCTTTCTCGGCCACATCTGTCCAGGGGGATGCCGTTCAGCAGGCCGGACTGGACAATTGTAACAACAGACGCCAGCCTTCTAGGTTGGGGCGCTGTCTGGAATTCTCTGAAGGCTCAGGGACAATGGAGTCAGGAGGAAAGTCTCCTGCCAATAAACATTCTGGAATTGAGAGCAGTTCTCAATGCCCTTCTAGCTTGGCCCCAGTTAAAGACTCGGGGGTTCATCAGGTTTCAGTCGGACAACATCACGACTGTAGCTTACATCAACCATCAAGGAGGGACAAGAAGCTCCCTAGCAATGATAGAAGTATCAAAGATAATGGGGTTGTTGTGGCATAGTGCTTAAGTCTAATGCCTCTTAACCCAAAGGTTGTGAGTTCAAACCTGGCCTTAACTGCTGAAAAAACTTTTATTCGCTGGGCAGAGTCTCACTCTTGCCACCTGTCAGCAATCCACATCCCGGGAGTGGAGAACTGGGAGGCGGATTTCTTGAGTCGCCAGACTCTTCATCCGGGGGAGTGGGAACTTCATCCGGAGGTCTTTGCCCAAATACTTCAACGTTGGGGCAAACCAGAGATAGATCTCATGGCGTCTCGCCAGAACGCCAAACTTCCTCGCTACGGATCCAGATCCAGGGATCCGGGAGCGGTTCTGATAGATGCTTTGACAGCACCTTGGAACTTCAGGATGGCTTATGTGTTTCCACCCTTCCCACTGCTTCCTCGATTGATTGCCAAAATCAAACAGGAGAGAGCATCAGTGATTCTAATAGCGCCTGCATGGCCGCGCAGGACTTGGAATGCAGATCTAGTGGACATGTCATCCTGTCCGCCTTGGTCTCTACCTCTAAGACAGGACCTTCTGATTCAGGGTCCATTCAAACATCAAAGTCTAACTTCTCTGAAGCTGACTGCTTGGAAATTGAACGCTTGATTTTATCAAAACGTGGTTTTTCTGAGTCGGTTATTGATACCCTGATACAGGCTAGGAAGCCTGTTACCAGAAAGATTTACCATAAAATATGGCGTAAATACCTATACTGGTGTGAATCCAAAGATTACTCCTGGAGTAAGGTTAGGATTCCTAGGATATTGTCTTTTCTACAAGAAGGTTTAGAAAAGGGTTTATCGGCTAGCTCATTAAAGGGACAGATCTCAGCTCTGTCCATCTTGTTACACAGGCGTCTGTCAGAGAATTCAGACATCCAGGCCTTTTGTCAGGCTTTAACTAGGATCAAGCCTGTGTTTAAAACTGTTGCTCCGCCATGGAGTTTAAACTTAGTTCTTAACGTTTTACAGGGTGTTCCGTTTGAACCCCTTCATTCCATTGATATAAAATTGTTATCTTGGAAAGTTCTATTTTTAATGGCTATTTCCTCGGCTCGAAGAGTCTCTGGGTTATCAGCCCTACATTGTGATTCTCCTTATCTGATCTTTCACTCAGACAAGGTAGTTCTGCGTACTAAACCTGGGTTCTTACCTAAGGTAGTCACTAACAGGAATATCAATCAAGAGATTGTTGTTCCATCCTTGTGTCCAAATCCTTCTTCAAAGAAGGAACGTCTTCTACACAATCTGGATGTAGTTCGTGCCCTCAAGTTCTACTTGCAGGCAACTAAAGATTTTCGCCAAACTTCTTCCCTGTTTGTCGTTTATTCTGGACAGAGGAGAGGTCAAAAAGCTTCTGCTACCTCTCTCTCTTTTTGGCTTCGTAGCATAATACGTTTAGCCTATGAGACTGTTGGACAGCAGCCTCCTGAAAGAATTACAGCTCATTCCACTAGAGCTGTGGCTTCCACTTGGGCCTTTAAGAATGAGGCCTCTGTTGAACAGATTTGCAAGGCTGCAACTTGGTCTTCGCTTCATACTTTTTCCAAATTTTACAAATTTGACACTTTTGCTTCTTCGGAGGCTATTTTTGGGAGAAAGGTTCTTCAGGCAGTGGTTCCTTCTGTATAATGAGCCTGCCTATCCCTCCCGTCATCCGTGTACTTTTGCTTTGGTATTGGTATCCCAGAAGTAATGATGACCCGTGGACTGATCACACATAACAGAAGAAAACATAATTTATGCTTACCTGATAAATTCCTTTCTTCTGTTGTGTGATCAGTCCACGGCCCGCCCTGTTTTTTAAGGCAGGTACATATTTTTTAAATTATAATTCAGTCACCACTACACCCTTGGTTTCTCCTTTCTCGTTGGTCTTTGGTCGAATGACTGGAGGTGACGTAGAGGGGAGGAGCTATATAGCAACTCTGCTGGGTGAATCCTCTTGCACTTCCTGTAGGGGAGCAGATAATATCCCAGAAGTAATGATGACCCGTGGACTGATCACACAACAGAAGAAAGGAATTTATCAGGTAAGCATAAATTATGTTTTTCTTAGACTCTGTATAAAATGATGGCTTATATTAAGGGCTCTATGCTGGTTGACACTATTGTGGGCTTAATCGATTGCTTTTTAGCATGTTTTCAGTATGAATAAGGTGTTTGTTAAGAATTTGAAACACTTATGGGGTTTAATATTGCGCCTGGCACTTATTTGGACACCTAATCTAGTCTGAAAGGCCCCTCCACTCTGGAATGAAGAGGGAGGAGGCCTCATTTTCGCGCCTCAATTGCGCAGTTGTTTTGACTAATCAGTTCATACAGCTTCACGTGGGGAGTCCAGAGACATCAGAAAGGACTTCAGAGAGGCTTATTTCCTACTCAAATAATCCCTAAGGAAGGTAAAAGCCACAGTAGAGGCTGTGGCATTGTACTGTAGTGTTTTTAACCGGTTAACTGCTGTTATTAGCTCCGGAAAATTTGTGTGCAATCTTTTCAAAGCATTAAGACACTGTGGTGAAAATTTCATTAAATCGGATGTTTATTTGATGGTTTTTTGATGTTTCAGTAATAAAGTGTGCACTTTTATTATTTAAAGACACAGTAACGTTTTTGTCAAAAATAATTTTACTGTTTAAGTCTGTCAAACATGTCTGACCCTTCAGATAGCCTATGTTCTGTATGTTTAAAGGCCAAGGTGGTTCCCCCATTAAATTTATGTGTGAAGTGTGCCATAGCGTCTAAACAGCTTAAGGACCGTACAATCACGCTTAAAGATGTAACCCAAGATGATTCTTTAGCTGAAGGTAGTGAGGATAGCCCGCTATCCCCTCCTTCTGTGTCAACACCAGCTATGCCCGCGCAAGCGATGCCCAGTACATCTAGCGCACCAATTGCTATTACTATGCAACAGTTAGCAGCAGTAATGGATAATTCTCTCGCAGCATTTTTATCCAAACTGCCATCTTTTCCAAGGAAGCGTGATTGCTCAGTTTTAAATACAGAAAATGAGCAAGCAGACGCAGAGGATAATTTTTCTGTAGTGCCCTCACATCAATCTGACTTGGCGGTGAGGGAGGGCCTGTCTGAGGGAGAAATTTCTGACACAGGAAAAGTTTCTCAGCAGGCAGAGCCTGATACCATAGCATTTAAATTTAAGCTAGAACATCTCCGCGCCCTACTTAAGGAGGTCCTAGCTACACTTGATGATTGTGACCCTTTGGTGGTCCCAGAAAAATTGTGTAAAATGGACAAATTCTTAGAGGTCCCAGTACACACTGATGCGTTTCCGATACCTAAGAGGGTGGCGAATATCGTGACTAAGGAGTGGGAGAAGCCAGGTGTACCTTTTGTTCCCCCTCCTATATTTAAGAAAATGTTCCCAATTGTTGACCCCAGAAGGGACGCGTGGCAGACGGTCCCTAAGGTAGAGGGGGCAGTTTCAACGCTAGCTAAGCGCACGACTATACCAATAGAAGACAGTTGCGCTTTCAAAGATCCTATGGATAAAGAATTAGAAGGTTTAATTAAGAAAATTTCTTCTGTTATGTGTGATCAGTCCACGGGTCATCATTACTTCTGGGATATTATCTGCTCCCCTACAGGAAGTGCAAGAGGATTCACCCAGCAGAGTTGCTATATAGCTCCTCCCCTCTACGTCACCTCCAGTCATTCTCTTGCACCCAAAGACTAGATAGGAGGTGTGAGAGGACTATGGTGATTATACTTAGTTTTTAGAACTTCAATCAAAAGTTTGTTATTTTACAATAGCACCGGAGCGTGTTATTACCTCTCTGGCAGAGTTTGAAGAAGAATCTACCAGAGTTTTTCTTATGATTTTAACCGGAGTAGTTAAGATCATATTGCTGTTTCTCGGCCATCTGAGGGAGGTAAAAACTTCAGATCAGGGGACAGCGGGCAGTTGAATCTGCATTGAGGTATGTAGCAGTTTTTATTTTCTGAATGGAATTGATGAAAAAATCCTGCCATACCGTTATAATGAACATGTATGTATACTCTACACTTTAGTATTCTGGGGATGGTATTTCACCGGAATTACTCTGTAAAAGTACATTAAACCTTTTATTAGGTATTTTTCATGTTAAACGTTTTTGCTGGAATGTAGAATCGTTTGCATTAATGAGGTACTGAGTGAATAAGTATTTGGGCATTATTTTTCCACTTGGCAGTTTGCTTGTGTTAATTATGACAGTTTCGTTTCTCTCTCACTGCTGTGTGTGAGAGGGAGGGGCCGTTTTTGGCGCTCTTTGCTACGCATCAAAAATTTCCAGTCAGTTTTTCTGCATGATCCGGTTCATCTCTAACAGAACTCAGGGGTCTTCAAACTTCTTTGAAGGGAGGTAGATTCTCTCAGCAGAGCTGTGAGACTTATATAGTGACTGTGATTTAAAACGTTGCTCTGTAATTTTTATGTTTAAAATTTAATTAGTGTTATTTTACTAATGGGAACAAACCTTTGCTAAAAAGTTGTGTTGTTTGTTAAGAGTGATGCTATAACTGTTTTTCAGTTCATTATTTCAACTGTCATTTAATCGTTTAGTGCTTCTGAGGCACAGTACGTTTTTATTAAATAAAATTGTAACCGAGTTGCATGTTTATTGCTAGTGTGTTAAACATGTCTGATTCAGAGGAAGATACCTGTGTCATTTGTTCCAATGCCAAGGTGGAGCCCAATAGAAATTTATGTACTAACTGTATTGATGCTACCTTAAATAAAAGCCAATCTGTACAAATTGAACAAATTTCACCAAACAGCGAGGGGAGAGTTATGCCGACTAACTCGCCTCACGTGTCAGTACCTGCATCTCCCGCCCGGGAGGTGCGTGATATTATGGCGCCTAGTACATCTGGGCAGCCATTACAGATAACATTACAAGATATGGCTACTGTTATGACTGAAGTTTTGGCTAAATTACCAGAACTAAGAGGCAAGCGTGATCACTCTGGGGTGAGAACAGAGTGCGCTGATAATTCCAGGGCCATGTCTGATACTGCGTCACAGCTTGCAGAGCATGAGGACGGAGAGCTTCATTCTGTAGGTGACGGTTCTGATCCAAACAGATTGGATTCAGATATTTCAAATTTTAAATTTAAATTGGAAAACCTCCGTGTATTACTAGGGGAGGTCTTAGCAGCTCTCAACGATTGTAACGCTGTTGCAATACCAGAGAAAATGTGTAGGTTGGATAAATACTTTGCGGTACCGGCGAGTACTGACGTTTTTCCTATACCTAAGAGATTAACTGAAATTGTTACTAAGGAGTGGGATAGACCCGGTGTGCCGTTCTCACCCCCTCCAATATTTAGAAAGATGTTTCCAATAGACGCCACCACACGGGACTTATGGCAAACGGTCCCTAAGGTGGAGGGAGCAGTTTCTACTTTAGCTAAGCGTACCACTATCCCGGTGGAGGATAGCTGTGCTTTTTCAGATCCTATGGATAAAAAATTAGAGGGTTACCTTAAGAAAATGTTTGTTCAACAAGGTTTTATATTACAACCCCTTGCATGCATCGCGCCGATCACGGCTGCGGCAGCATTTTGGATTGAGTCTCTAGAAGAGAACCTTAGTTCAGCTACGCTGGACGACATTACGGACAGGCTTAGAGTCCTTAAACTAGCTAATTCATTCATTTCGGAGGCCGTAGTACATTTAACCAAACTTACGGCTAAGAATTCAGGATTCGCCATTCAGGCACGCAGGGCGCTGTGGCTAAAATCCTGGTCGGCTGATGTAACTTCTAAGTCCAAATTACTTAATATACCTTTCAAGGGGCAAACTTTATTTGGGCCCGGTTTGAAAGAAATTATTGCTGACATTACAGGAGGTAAGGGCCACGCTCTACCTCAAGACAAAGCCAAAGCTAAGGCTAGACAGTCTAATTTTCGTCCCTTTCGGAATTTCAAAGCAGGAGCAGCGCCAACTTCCACTGCACCAAAACAGGGAGGAGCTGTTGCTCGTTACAGACAAGGCTGGAAGCCTAACCAGTCCTGGAACAAGGGCAAGCAGGCCAGTAAACCTGCTGCTGCCTCAAAGACAGCATGAACCGAGGGCCCCCGATCCGGGACCGGATCTAGTGGGGGGCAGACTCTCTCTCTTCGCCCAGGCTTGGGCAAGAGATGTCCAGGATCCCTGGGCGCTAGAGATCATATCTCAGGGATACCTTCTAGACTTCAAATTCTCTCCCCCAAGAGGGAGATTTCATCTGTCAAGGTTGTCAACAAACCAAATAAAGAAGGACGCGTTTCTACGCTGTGTACAAGATCTATTATTAATGGGAGTGATCCATCCGGTTCCGCGGTCGGAACAAGGACAAGGGTTTTACTCAAACCTGTTTGTGGTTCCCAAAAAAGAGGGAACTTTCAGGCCAATCTTGGATTTAAAGATCCTAAACAAATTCCTAAGAGTTCCATCGTTCAAAATGGAAACTATTCGGACAATCTTACCCATGATCCAAGAGGGTCAGTACATGACCACAGTGGATTTAAAGGATGCTTACCTTCACATACCGATTCACAAAGATCATTACCGGTATCTAAGGTTTGCCTTCTTAAACAGGCATTACCAGTTTGTAGCCCTTCCATTCGGATTGGCTACGGCTCCAAGAATCTTTACAAAGGTTCTGGGTGCCCTTCTGGCGGTACTAAGACCGCGAGGAATTTCGGTAGCTCCGTACCTAGACGACATTCTGATACAAGCTTCAAGCTTTCAAACTGCCAAGTCTCATACAGAGTTAGTTCTGGCATTTCTAAGGTCGCATGGATGGAAAGTGAACGAAAAGAAGAGTTCTCTCTTTCCTCTCACAAGAGTTCCATTCTTGGGGACTCTTATAGATTCTGTAGAAATGAAGATTTATCTGACAGAAGACAGATTAACAAAGCTTCTAAATGCATGCCGTGTCCTTCATTCCATTCAACTCCCGTCAGTAGCTCAATGCATGGAGGTGATCGGCTTAATGGTAGCAGCAATGGACATAGTTCCCTTTGCACGCCTGCATCTCAGACCGCTGCAATTGTGCATGCTGAGTCAGTGGAATGGGGATTACTCAGATTTGTCCCCCACTCTGAATCTGGATCAAGAGACCAGAAACTCTCTTCTATGGTGGCTTTCTCGGCCACATCTGTCCAGGGGGATGCCGTTCAGCAGGCCGGACTGGACAATTGTAACAACAGACGCCAGCCTTCTAGGTTGGGGCGCTGTCTGGAATTCTCTGAAGGCTCAGGGACAATGGAGTCAGGAGGAAAGTCTCCTGCCAATAAACATTCTGGAATTGAGAGCAGTTCTCAATGCCCTTCTAGCTTGGCCCCAGTTAAAGACTCGGGGGTTCATCAGGTTTCAGTCGGACAACATCACGACTGTAGCTTACATCAACCATCAAGGAGGGACAAGAAGCTCCCTAGCAATGATAGAAGTATCAAAGATAATTCGCTGGGCAGAGTCTCACTCTTGCCACCTGTCAGCAATCCACATCCCGGGAGTGGAGAACTGGGAGGCGGATTTCTTGAGTCGCCAGACTCTTCATCCGGGGGAGTGGGAACTTCATCCGGAGGTCTTTGCCCAAATACTTCAACGTTGGGGCAAACCAGAGATAGATCTCATGGCGTCTCGCCAGAACGCCAAACTTCCTCGCTACGGATCCAGATCCAGGGATCCGGGAGCGGTTCTGATAGATGCTTTGACAGCACCTTGGAACTTCAGGATGGCTTATGTGTTTCCACCCTTCCCACTGCTTCCTCGATTGATTGCCAAAATCAAACAGGAGAGAGCATCAGTGATTCTAATAGCGCCTGCATGGCCGCGCAGGACTTGGTATGCAGATCTAGTGGACATGTCATCCTGTCCGCCTTGGTCTCTACCTCTAAGACAGGACCTTCTGATTCAGGGTCCATTCAAACATCAAAGTCTAACTTCTCTGAAGCTGACTGCTTGGAAATTGAACGCTTGATTTTATCAAAACGTGGTTTTTCTGAGTCGGTTATTGATACCCTGATACAGGCTAGGAAGCCTGTTACCAGAAAGATTTACCATAAAATATGGCGTAAATACCTATACTGGTGTGAATCCAAAGATTACTCCTGGAGTAAGGTTAGGATTCCTAGGATATTGTCTTTTCTACAAGAAGGTTTAGAAAAGGGTTTATCGGCTAGCTCATTAAAGGGACAGATCTCAGCTCTGTCCATCTTGTTACACAGGCGTCTGTCAGAGAATTCAGACATCCAGGCCTTTTGTCAGGCTTTAACTAGGATCAAGCCTGTGTTTAAAACTGTTGCTCCGCCATGGAGTTTAAACTTAGTTCTTAACGTTTTACAGGGTGTTCCGTTTGAACCCCTTCATTCCATTGATATAAAATTGTTATCTTGGAAAGTTCTATTTTTAATGGCTATTTCCTCGGCTCGAAGAGTCTCTGAGTTATCAGCCCTACATTGTGATTCTCCTTATCTGATCTTTCACTCAGACAAGGTAGTTCTGCGTACTAAACCTGGGTTCTTACCTAAGGTAGTCACTAACAGGAATATCAATCAAGAGATTGTTGTTCCATCCTTGTGTCCAAATCCTTCTTCAAAGAAGGAACGTCTTCTACACAATCTGGATGTAGTTCGTGCCCTCAAGTTCTACTTGCAGGCAACTAAAGATTTTCGCCAAACTTCTTCCCTGTTTGTCGTTTATTCTGGACAGAGGAGAGGTCAAAAAGCTTCTGCTACCTCTCTCTCTTTTTGGCTTCGTAGCATAATACGTTTAGCCTATGAGACTGCTGGACAGCAGCCTCCTGAAAGAATTACAGCTCATTCCACTAGAGCTGTGGCTTCCACTTGGGCCTTTAAGAATGAGGCCTCTGTTGAACAGATTTGCAAGGCTGCAACTTGGTCTTCGCTTCATACTTTTTCCAAATTTTACAAATTTGACACTTTTGCTTCTTCGGAGGCTATTTTTGGGAGAAAGGTTCTTCAGGCAGTGGTTCCTTCTGTATAATGAGCCTGCCTATCCCTCCCGTCATCCGTGTACTTTTGCTTTGGTATTGGTATCCCAGAAGTAATGATGACCCGTGGACTGATCACACATAACAGAAGAAAACATAATTTATGCTTACCTGATAAATTCCTTTCTTCTGTTGTGTGATCAGTCCACGGCCCGCCCTGTTTTTTAAGGCAGGTACATATTTTTTAAATTATAATTCAGTCACCACTACACCCTTGGTTTCTCCTTTCTCGTTGGTCTTTGGTCGAATGACTGGAGGTGACGTAGAGGGGAGGAGCTATATAGCAACTCTGCTGGGTGAATCCTCTTGCACTTCCTGTAGGGGAGCAGATAATATCCCAGAAGTAATGATGACCCGTGGACTGATCACACAACAGAAGAAAGGAATTTATCAGGTAAGCATAAATTATGTTTTTTTGTTCAACAAGGTTTTCTTCTTCAACTAATTTCTTGCATTATTCCTGTAACCACTGCAGTGGCTTTTTAGTTTGAGTAACTAGAAAACTCGCTCCAGAAGGAGACTTCTTATGATGAAGTCATGGACAGAATTCACGCCCTGAAGTTGGCTAATTCTTTCATTACAGATGCCGCTTTGCAGTTAGCTAAATTAGCGGCGAAAAATTCTGGTTTCGCAATCGTGGCGCGCAGAGCGCTTTGGCTAAAATCTTGGTCGGCGGATGTGTCGTCCAAAACAAAATTGCTTAATATTCCTTTCAAGGGTAAGACCCTATTCGGACCAGGGTTGAAAGAAATTATTTCAGATATCACTGGGGGAAAGGGCCATGCCCTTCCACAGGATAGACCTTTCAAAGCTAAAAATAAGTCTAATTTTCGTTCCTTTTGCAATTTCAGGAATGGACCTGCTTCTACCTCTACAGCCACTAGGCAAGAGGGTAACGCATCCCAGCCCAAACCAGCATGGAAACCATTGCAAGGCTGGAACAAGGGTAAACAGGCCAAGAAGCCTGCTGCTGCTACCAAGACAGCATGAAGGGGTAGCCCCCGATCCGGGACCGGATCTAGTAGGGGGCAGACTTTCTCTCTTTGCTCAGGCTTGAGCAAGAGATGTTCCGGACCCCTGGGCACTAGAAATTGTCTCTCAGGGGTATCTTCTAGAGTTCAAGGACTTTCCTCCAAAGGGAAGGTTCCACATGTCTTGCTTATCTTTAGACCAGATAAAGAGACAGGCATTCTTACATTGCGTAGAAGACCTTTTAAAAATGGGAGTGATACACCCAGTTCCAACAGCAGAACAAGGACTGGGTTTTTACTCAAACCTGTTTGTAGTTTCCAAAAAGGAAGGAACTTTCAGGCCAATTCTGGATTTAAAAATCCTAAACAAATTCCTCAGAGTTCCATCATTCAAAATGGAAACCATTCGGACAATTTTACCAATGATCCAGGAGGGTCAATATATGACTACCGTGGACTTAATGGATGCGTACCTGCATATTCCTATCCACAAAGATCACCATCAGTTCCTAAGGTTCGCCTTTCTGGACAAGCATTACCAGTTCGTGGCTCTTCCCTTCGGATTGGCCACTGCTCCCAGAATTTTCACAAAGGTGCTGGGGTCCCTTCTAGCGGTGCTAAGGCCAAGGGGCATTGCAGTAGCACCTTACCTAGACGACATTTTAATACAAACGTCGTCCTTTCACAAAGCAAAGGCTCATACGTACATTGTTCTAGCCTTTCTAAGGTCTCACGGGTGGAAGGTGAACATAGAAAAGAGTTCTCTGTCCCCGTTCACAAGGGTTCCCTTCCTGGGAACAATAATAGACTCGGTAGAAATGAAAATCTTTCTGACGGAGGTCAGGAAGTTAAAACTTTTGAACACTTGTCGAGTTCTTCAATCCATTCCTCAACCCTCCATAGCTCAGTGCATGGAGGTAATAGGACTAATGGTTGCGGCAATGGACGTAGTTCCCTTTGCTCGAATTCATTTAAGACCACTGCAACTGTACATGCTCAAACATTGGAATGGGGATTATGCAGATTTGTCTCCCCAGATACAAATGGACCAGAAAACCAGAGACTCACTTCTCTGGTGGTTGTCTCAGGATCACCTGTCTCAGGGAATGAGTTTCCGCAGACCCGGAGTGGATCATTGTCACGACCGACGCCAGCCTCTTAGGCTGGGGTGAGGTCTGGGAGTCCCTGAAAGCTCAGGGTCTTTGGTCTCGGGAAGAATCTCTTCTCCCGATAAACATTTTGGAATTGAGAGCGATATTCAATGCGCTCCAGGCATGGCCTCAACTAGTGGAGGCAAAATTCATCAGATTTCAGTCAGACAACATGACGACTGTAGCGTACATCAATCATCAGGGAGGAACAAAAAGTTCCCTGGCGATGAGGGAGGTATCCAAGATCATCAAATGGGCAGAGGATCACTCCTGCCATCTATCAGCAATTCACATCCCAGGGGTGGACAACTGGGAAGCGGATTATCTGAGTCGTCAGACTTTCCATCCGGGGGAGTGGGAACTTCACCCGGAGGTTTTTGCCCAGTTAACTCAACTATGGGGCCTTCCAGATCTGGATCTGATGGCGTCACGTCAGAACTCCAAAGTTCCACGTTACGGGTCCAGGTCCAGGGATCCCAAGGCGACATTGGTAGATGCCTTAGTGGTGCCTTGGTCGTTCAATCTAGCTTATGTCTTTCCACCGTTTCCTCTTCTCCCCCGGCTAGTAGCCAGGATCAAACAGGAGAAGGCTTTGGTAATTCTAATAGCTCCTGCATGGCCACGCAGGACTTGGTATGCAGACCTGGTGAATATGTCATCGGTTCCACCATGGAAGCTACCTTTGAGGCAGGACCTTCTAATCCAAGGTCCATTCGAACATCCAAACCTAGTTTCTCTGCAACTGACTGCTTGGAGATTGAACGCTTGATTCTAGCTAAGCGTGGGTTTTCGGAATCAGTTATAGATACTCTGATCCAGGCTAGAAAGCCTGTCACCAGGAAAATTTATCATAAGATATGGCGGAAATATCTTTGCTGGTGCGAATCCAAGGGTTACTCATGGAGTAAGATTAGGATTTCAAAGATACTATCTTTTCTCCAAGAAGGATTGGAGAAAGGTCTGTCAGCTAGTTCCTTAAAAGGACAGATATCTGCCCTGTCTGTTTTGTTGCACAAGCGTCTGGCAGCTGTGCCAGATGTTCAGGCGTTTGTACAGGCGTTAGTCAGAATCAAGCCTTTCTACAGACCTGTGGCTCCTCCATGGAGTCTAAATTTAGTTCTTTCAGTTCTTCAAGGGGTTCCGTTTGAACCTCTACATTCCATAGATATTAAGTTACTATCTTGGAAAGTTTTGTTTTTGGTAGTTATTTCTTCTGCTAGAAGAGTTTCTGAATTGTCTGCTTTGCAGTGTAATTCACCCTATCTGGTGTTTCATACAGATAAGGTCGTTTTACGTACCAAGCCTGGTTTTCTTCCAAAAGTGGTTTCCAATAAGAATATTAACCAGGAAATAGTTGTTCCTTCTCTGTGTCCTAATCCAGTTTCTAACAAGGAACGTCTGTTACACAATCTTGATGTGGTTCGTGCTTTGAAGTTTTATCTACAAGCAACTAAAGACTTCAGACAAACATCGTCCTTGTTTGTCGTCTATTCTGGCAAGAAGAGAGGTCAAAAGGCAACTGCGACCGCTCTGTCTTTCTGGCTGAAAAGCATCATCCGGTTGGCTTATGAGACTGCTGGGAGGCAGCCTTCTGAACGAATTACAGCTCACTCTACTAGAGCTGTGGCTTCCACATGGGCTTTCAAGAATGAGGCTTCTGTTGAACAGATCTGTAAGGCAGCGACTTGATCTTCACTGCATACATTTACCAAATTTTACAAATTCGATACTTTTGCTTTTTCGGAGGCTATTTCTCTTGTTAAGTGTATTCAGTCCACGGGTCATCCATTACTTATGGGATTATATCTCCTTCCCAACAGGAAGTTGCAAGAGGATCACCCAAGCAGAGCTGCTATATAGCTCCTCCCCTCACACGTCATATCCAGTCATTCTCTTGCAACTCAACTAGATAGGTCGTTGTGAGAGGTCTGTGGTGTTTTTATACTTAGTTTATTTTTTCAATCAAAAGTTTTCTCGCACATTCTGAGGAGTGGGGTAACTTTCAGAAAGGGAATAGCATGCGGGGAATCCCGCAAACGAGGTATGTGCAGTAAATTATTTTTCTAAGGAATGGAATTGACTAAGAAAATACTGCTGATACCGATGTAATGTAAGTACAGCCTTAAATGCAGCGGCGACTGGTATCAGGCTCATGAATGTATGTACAATAAGTAATTTTCTAAGGAATGGAATTGACTAAGAAAATACTGTTAATACTGAAGTATTGTATAAGCCTTAACTGCAGTAGAAGCGACTGGTAGCAGGCTTATTAATAACACTATCTAACATTTAAAGTGTATGTTTAAAACGTTTACTGGCATGTTATTCGTTTTTTGTGAGGTACTTTGGTGATAAATCTTTTGGGGCATGAAAATTTCCACATGGCTGTTGTTTATTTCTATATAGAAGCGTTTAACTGAGGTTTCCCACTGCTGTAATAGGAGTGGGAGGAGCCTATTTTAGCGCTTTTTTGCGAAGTAAAAATTTCAGTTTCAGTCTTCCTGCTTCTTCCTCCTTGATCCAGGACGTCTCTAGAGAGCTCAGGGGTCTTCAAAAGTCATTTTGAGGGAGGTAATCAGTCACAGCAGACCTGTGACAGTGTGTTTGACTGTGATAAAAAACGTTAATTGTTAATTTGATTATCCGTTTTTGGGTATTTAGGGGTTAATCATCCATTTGCTAGTGGGTGCAATACTCTTCTAACTTAATACAT
The DNA here is from genome assembly GCF_027579735.1 of Bombina bombina. Classification (NCBI taxonomy): domain Eukaryota; kingdom Metazoa; phylum Chordata; class Amphibia; order Anura; family Bombinatoridae; genus Bombina; species Bombina bombina. The sequence continues at coordinate 889,606,419 of NC_069499.1, read as the reverse complement.
TTACTGTGAAGATTTGGTTGCTATAACTGATTTGGTTCTTTGTTATTTCAACTGTGACGTCTTTTTTTGGGCTTCTTAAAGGCGCAGTAGCGTTTTTTATATTGCTTGTAAATTTACTTGAAAGGTTTTTCCAAGCTTGCTAGTCTCATTGCGAGTCTGTTTAAACATGTCTGACACAGATGAATCTGCTTGTTCACTATGTTTGAAGACCAATGTGGAGCCCCACAGAAATATGTGTACTAATTGTATTGATGTCACTTTGCATAAAAGTCAATCTATATCTGTAAAGAAATTATCACCAGACAACGAGAGGGAAGTTATTCCGACTAACTCTCCTCACGTGTCAGTACCTTCGCCTCCCGCTCAGGAGGCACGTGATATTGTGGCGCCAAGTACATCAGAGAGGCCCATGCAAATCACTTTGCAAGACATGGCTGCTGTTATGACGGAGGTATTATCTAAATTGCCTGAATTAAGAGGCAAGCGCGATAGCTCTGGGTTAAGGACAGAGCGCGCTGATGATGTGAGAGCCATGTCTGATACTGCGTCACAATTTGCAGAACATGAGGACGGAGAGCTTCATTCTGTGGGTGACGAATCTGATCCAGGGAGACCGGATTCAGAGATTTCTAATTTTTAATTTAAGCTTGAGAACCTCCGCGTATTGCTAGGGGAGGTATTAGCGGCTCTGAATGATTGTAACACGGTTGCAATTCCAGAGAAAGTATGTAGGTTGGATAGATACTTTGCGGTACCGGTGTGTACTGACGTTTTTCCTATACCTAAAAGGATTACAGAAATTATTAGCAAGGAGTGGGATAGACCCGGTGTGCCTTTTTCCCCACCTCCGATGTTTAGAAAAATGTTCCCGATAGACGCAACCACATGAGACTTATGGCAGACGGTCCCTAAGGTGGAGGGATCAGTTTCTACTTTAGCTAAGCGTACCACTATCCCGGTGGAGGATAGTTGTGCTTTTTCGGATCCAATGGATAAAAAATTAGAAGGTTACCTTAAGAAAATGTTTGTTCAACAAGGTTTTATCTTACAGCCCCTTGCATGCATTGCGCCTGTCACTGCGGCATTCTGGTTTGAGTCTCTGGAAGAGGCCATTCGCACAGCTCCATTGGATGAGATTATGGCCAAGCTTAAAGCACTTAAGCTAGCTAATGCATTTGTTTCTGATGCCGTTGTACATTTAACCAAACTAACGGCTAAGAACTCCGGATTCGCCATCCAGGCGCGCAGAGCGCTATGGCTTAAATCCTGGTCAGCTGACGTGACTTCTAAGTCTAAATTGCTTAATATTCCTTTCAAAGGGCAGACCTTATTCGGGCCCGGCTTGAAAGAAATTATTGCTGACATTACTGGGGGTAAGGGTCATACTCTTCCTCAGGACAGGGCCAAGTCAAAGGCCAAACAGTCTAATTTTCGTGCCTTTCGTAATTTCAAGGCAGGAGCAGCATCAACTTCCTCCGCTCCAAAACAGGAAGGACCTGTTGCTCGTTACAGACAGGGCTGGAAAACTAACCAGTCCTGGAACAAGGGCAAGCAGGCCAGAAAGCCTTCTTCTGCCCCTAAGACAGCAAGAAGAGAGGGCCCCCTATCCGGAAACGGATCTAGTGGGGGACAGACTATCTCTCTTCGCCCAGGCTTGGGCAAGAGATGTCCAGGATCCCTGGGCGTTAGAGATCATATCTCAGGGATATCTTCTGGACTTCAAAGCATCTCCTCCACAAGGGAGATTTCATCTTTCAAGGTTATCAGCAAACCAAATAAAGAAAGAGGCATTTCTACGTTGTGTGCAAGACCTCTTAGTATTGGGGGTGATCCACCCAGTTCCGCGGACGGAACAAGGGCAAGGGTTTTACTCGAATCTGTTTGTGGTTCCCAAGAAAGAGGGAACATTCAGACCAATCTTGGACCTAAAAATCTTAAACAAATTCCTAAGAGTTCCATCATTCAAAATGGAAACTATTCGAACCATCCTACCCATGATCCAAGAGGGTCAATACATGACCACGGTAGACTTAAAGGATGCCTACCTTCATATACCGATTCACAAAGATCATTATCGGTACCTAAGATTTGCCTTTCTAGACAGGCATTACCAGTTTGTAGCTCTTCCCTTCGGGTTGGCTACGGCCCTGAGAATCTTTACAAAGGTTCTGGGCTCACTTCTGGCGTTTCTAAGACCGCGAGGCATAGCGGTGGCTCCGTATCTAGACGACATCCTGATACAGGCATCAAGCTTTCAAAGGGCCAAGTCTCATACAGAGATAGTTCTGGCATTTCTGAGGTCGCATGGGTGGAAGGTGAACGTGGAAAAGAGTTCTCTATCACCACTCACAAGAGTCTCCTTCCTAGGGACTCTTATAGATTCTGTAGAGATGAAAATTTACCTGACGGAGTCCAGGTTATCAAAATTTCTAAATGCTTGCAGTGTCCTTCATTCCATTCCACGCCCGTCAGTGGCTCAGTGCATGGAAGTAATCGGCTTAATGGTAGCGGCAATGGACATAGTGCCATTTGCGCGCCTGCATCTCAGACCCCTGCAATTATGCATGCTAAGTCAGTGGAATGGGGATTACTCCGATTTGTCCCCCCTACTAAATCTGGATCAAGAGACCAGAGTTTCTCTTCTCTGCTGGCTTTCTCGTGTCCATCTGTCCAAGGGTATGACCTTTCGCAGGCCAGATTGGACTATTGTAACAACAGATGCCAGCCTTCTAGGTTGGGGCGCAGTCTGGAACTCCCTGAAGGCTCAGGGATCGTGGACTCAGGAGGAGAAACTCCTCCCAATAAATATTCTAGAGTTAAGAGCAATATTCAATGCTCTTCTAGCTTGGCCTCAGTTAACAACACTGAGGTTCATCAGATTCCAGTCGGACTGTGGCTTACATCAACCATCAAGGGGGAACCAGGAGTTCCCTAGCGATGTTAGAAGTCTCAAAGATAATTCGCTGGGCAGAGTCTCACTTTTGCCACCTGTCAGCGATCCACATCCCAGGCGTACAGAACTGAGAGGTGGATTTTCTAAGTCGTCAGACTTTTCATCCGGGGGAGTGGGAACTCCATCCGGAGGTGTTTACTCAACTGGTCCATCATTGGGGCAAACCAGAACTGGATCTCATGGCGTCTCGCCAGAACGCCAAGTTTCCTTGTTACGGATCCAGGTCCAGGGACCCGGAAGCGGTGCTGATAGATGCTCTGACAGCCCCTTGGGTCTTCAACATGGCTTATGTGTTTCCACCATTCCCGATGCTTCCTCGACTGATTGCCAGGATCAAACAGGAAAGGGCATCGGTGATTCTGATAGCGCCTGCATGGCCACGCAGGACCTGGTATGCAGACCTAGTGGACATGTCGTCCTGTCCACCATGGTCTCTGCCTCTGAGGCAGGACCTTCTAATTCAGGGTCCTTTCAATCATCCAAATCTAGTTTCTCTGAGACTGACTGCATGGAGATTGAACGCTTGATTCTATCAAAGCGTGGCTTCTCGGAGTCGGTTATTGATACCTTAATACAGGCTCGGAAACCTGTTAACAGAAAAATTTACCATAAGATATGGCGTAAATATTTATACTGGTGCGAATCCAAGAGTTACTCATGGAGTAATGTTAGGATTCCTAGGATATTGTCTTTTCTACAAGAGGGTTTAGAAAAGGGCTTATCTGCTAGTTCGTTAAAGGGACAGATTTCTGCTCTGTCTATTCTTCTACACAAACGTCTGGCAGACGTTCCAGACGTTCAGGCCTTTTGTCAGGCTTTGGCTAGGATTAGGCCTGTGTTTAAGACTGTTGCTCCGCCGTGGAGTTTAAACTTAGTTCTTAAAGTTCTTCAAGGTGTTCCGTTTGAACCCTTTCATTCCATTGATATTAAGCTGTTATCTTGAAAAGTTCTGTTTTTGATGGCTATTTCCTCGGCTCGAAGAGTCTCTGAGTTATCTGCCTTACATTGTGATTCTCCTTATCTGATTTTCCATTCAGACAAGGTAGTTCTGCGTACTAAACCTGGGTTCTTACCTAAGGTAGTTTCTAACAGGAATATCAATCAAGAGATTGTTGTTCCATCACTGTGTCCTAACCCTTCTTCAAAGAAGAAACGACTTTTACATAATCTGGACGTAGTCCGTGCCCTGAAGTTCTATTTGCAGGCAACTAAAGATTTTCGTCAAACTTCTTCCCTGTTTGTCGTTTACTCTGGACAGAGGAGAGGTCAAAAAGCTTCGGCTACCTCTCTCTCCTTTTGGCTTCGTAGCATAATACGCTTAGCCTATGAGACTGCTGGACAGCAGCCTCCTGGAAGAGTTACAGCTCATTCCACTAGAGCTGTGGCTTCCACCTGGGCCTTTAAGAATGAGGCCTCTGTTGAACAGATTTGCAATGCTGCAACTTGGTCTTCACTTCACACTTTTTCAAAATTTTACAAATTTGACACTTTTGCTTCTTCGGAGGCTGTTTTTGGGAGAAAGGTTCTACAGGCAGTGGTTCCTTCCGTTTAAAGTTCCTGCCTTGTCCCTCCCATCATCTGTGTACTTTAGCTTTGGTATTGGTATCCCATAAGTAATGGATGACCCGTGGACTGAATACACTTAACAAGAGAAAACATAATTTATGCTTACCTGATAAATTTATTTCTCTTGTAGTGTATTCAGTCCACGGCCCGTCCTGTCTTTTAAGGCAGATCTAAATTTTTAATTTAAACTACAGTCACCACTGCACCCTATGGTTTCTCCTTTCTTGTCTTGTTTCGGTCGAATGACTGGATATGACGTGTGAGGGGAGGAGCTATATAGCAGCTCTGCTTGGGTGATCCTCTTGCAACTTCCTGTTGGGAAGGAGATATAATCCCATAAGTAATGGATGACCCGTGGACTGAATACACTACAAGAGAAATAAATTTATCAGGTAAGCATAAATTATGTTTTTTGGGAGAAAGGTTTTACAAGCAGTGGTGTCTTCCGTTTAGGTTACCTGACTTGTTCCCTCCCTTCATCCGTGTCCTAAAGCTTTGGTATTGGTTCCCACAAGTAAGGATGAAGCCGTGGACCGGATACACCAATGTAGGAGAAAACAGAATTTATGTTTACCTGATAAATTTCTTTCTCCTACGGTGTATCCGGTCCACGGCCCACCCTGGCATTTGGTCAGGTTTAAATTTATTTTTGTAAACTACAGTCACCACTGCACCCTATCGTTTTTCTTTTTCTCCTAACCGTCGGTCGAATGACTGGGGGGGCGGAGCCTGAGGGGAGTTATATGGACAGCTCTGCTGTGTGCTCTCTTTGCCACTTCCTGTAGGGATAGAGAATATCCCACAAGTAAGGATGAAGCCGTGGACCGGATGCACCGTAGGAGAAAGAAATTTATCAGGTAAACATAAATTCTGTTTTTTTGTAGCTGTATTTCTTCTTGTGATAATGCAGCACACTAAGATCTGGATTTTCACAGATCTTAGTGTATTAAACATTCACAAGAAGAAATACAGCTACAAAAAGAGCAGAATGTCACGAGCGGCCGCCTTCTTTCACATTTGGATCCTATTGAAGGATCCAAATGCACATTCCTAGTAAGAACAGGTTAATAACCATGGTTACTAATCGGCTGTCTATTTTACCTGTGCTCTAGTTGGATAATTGAGGACTGGAGTTGAGAAACACTCCAGTGAATGTCTCTGTTGTGGCATTTGAATGGGAGTTCATGATTGCCTTTACATTTAAAGGGACATAATACTCACATGCTAAATCACTTGAAACTGATGCAGTATAACTGTAAAAAGCTGACAGGAAAATATCACCTGAGTATCTCTATATAAAAAAGGAAGATATTTTACCTCACAATCTCCTCAGCTCAGCAGAGTAAGTTCTGTGTAAAAAGTTATACTCAGCTGCTCCCAGCTGCAGATAAAAAAATTGAAGAAATGAACAGCAGCCAATCAGCATCAGCAGTGCTGAGGTCATGAACTCTTACTGTGATCTCATGAGGTTTGACTTAACTCTCATGAGATTTCATAGTAAGCTTCCTTTACCTGATTGGTGAAATAATATGAGAGTGCACGATGCTAGTCCCTTCAGATGTCCCAGGACAAACACACTAAAATGCTGCTTAGAAATCCTTTACAATGGGAGGTGGCTACTGAGGAACTTTTGAGGTAAAATATCTTTCTTTTTTACATAGAGATGTTCAGGTGATATTTTCTAATCAGCTTTTTACAGCTATGCTGCATCACTTTCAAGTGTTTAAACATTTGGGTATTATGGCCCTTTAAGTGAAGGAATAAAATGTTCAATTTATCTTTCTAAAGATTTAGTGGAACAAACAACACATTTTAAAAAAAAAATGTAACAATGTTACAATCAGTATAAAATAAATTCAATTTTATTTGCAAAAAATGAATGTCAGAATGTTGTCATTTTAAATGTGTTAAGAGATAGCCAGGGTCAACCAGAAGATGGTCAAGTAAAGGGCAAGGTCAAGGAATGCAGCAGTTACTGTAGACAGCCCGTCAGACAACTGTCCAAAAGGAGAAGGGAAATGGAGGGTCGAACTCCAGGCCAAGGTCAAATCAGAATTAGTCAAACAAGACACCAAGTAATATGGAGTAGATGGGAAGCCAAAGGTCTAGGATCCAGGTGACAATAGGAAGCACAGTGTAGGCAACAGGTAGTGGAAGGACCCACCCCATTTTTGGTTCAGAACTTGGGTTATGCTTGCTTATTGGTTTGCTAAATGTAGCCACCAATATGCAAGCGTTATCCAGGGTGCTGAACCTAAATGGGCCAATAGCAAGGAAGCAAAGAAAAAAAGTATAATAGTAAATTAGAAAGTTGCTTAAAATGGCATGCTCTATCTAAATCATGAAAGAAAAAGTTTGGGTTTAGTATCCCTTTAATGAGACATTAAAGTGGCAGTAAAGTTAAAATTAAACTTTCATGATTCATGAAGATTTTGCGATTTTAAACAACTTTCCAATTGACTTCAGTTATTTAATTTGCTTTGTTCTCTTAGTATCCTTTGTCGAAAAGCATACCCAATTTGGCTCAAGCGTAGCATTGCACTACTGGGAGCTAGCTGCTTATTGGTGGCTGCACATGCATTGTCATTGTTTTACCCAATGTGTTCAGCTAGCTCCCAGTAGTGCATTGCTTCTCCTTCAACAAAGGATACCTAGAAGATGAAGCAAATGTTGTTATAGAAGTAAATTGGAAAGTTGTTTAAAATGATAAGCTCTATCTAAATCACAAAAGGAAAATTGTGAGTTTCATGTCCCTTTAAACAATTTTATATCTATATAAAATCTTTATATGTAGTACAATGATTTGCAGCATTAAATGTTCTTTTTTTTATATATTTTTATTGAGGCTATACAGTACAAATATCTCAAACTATAGCACAATACAAACAAGTTACATAGAGATAAATTCATGTATACTATTACATGCCAGATTAAGTATATAGAATTACAAGATCAATCATATTACAGTGTAACCATAAATGGTAAGAAGTCATAGATAATAAATTATATCATATTTTATACACTGGGTTAGACTTACTTAAATGCATTTAAATATAATCTCTAGTTAGCACTCAAAACCTAGAGCATCCTCATTTTTATTTATCAATACAATAAGCTTTTCCAAGTTGACATACAATCAAATGTGGAAATGACACAAAATTGTTAAAAACAAACAAAAAAAAAAACGTAATGCCACTGCACAAAAAAATATGTCTAAATGTATAAATTTCTCAATGGGGAATGGTCTGTACAGAAAGGGTAATAGGCACCTAATTTAACCCAGAACTATAGAGGGGAAGGAATATTGTTGTGAAATTAACATAAAGCATATAAAATACTGATTTAGGGAAATAGTCCATGGGATACATTTTTCCTATGTTTACCAAAGTAAACAGTATTGGGGGGGCTGAGCTAGCTGTATGGAGTTAAGAATAGTTTAGAATAACAAAAAAGTGACAACACAAATCATAATTCAATTGCTTGATAGTAATATTACCCTTCAAAATATTTGTTAATCCAGAATTATTCCCCAAAATGAAAATCAATGGCCACTTTTGGACCCATTCATTTCTATGTTAATATAGTAGGGATATTAAAGGGTATATAATAGGAATATCTTCTCCCCAGTATATATCAGAACAGAATGTTCAGAGATTTCCCTCAAGGAAGAAAAACTTTGCCTCTCGGGCCTAAGTACTTCTGAGTATTGCAGAGAAAAATTTTAAGGGGAGAAGATGGAAAAGGAAATGTATGGTTCCATGGGATAAGAAAACATAATCAAACGTATGTACTAATGTCAACTTTATTTACTGAACTATAATGTAGCAAGCTGAGTGTGGAGAGGGAGAGGACCCTAATATAACTCCAAATTAGGTAATAATTGGTTATAGGGGCTGGAGACATATAATTACTTAAAGGGACACTGAACCCACATTTTCTCTTGTAAAGGTGTATCCAGTCCACGAGTTCATCCATTACTTGTGGGATATTCTCCTTCCCAACAGGAAGTTGCAAGAGGACACCCACAGCAGAGCTGTCTATATAGCTCCTCCCCTAACTGCCACCCCCGTCATTCTCTTGCAACTCTCGACAAGATAGGAAGTGTAAGAGAGATGTGATGACTTAGTGTAGTTTTTACCTTCAATCAAGAGTTTATTTTTAAACGGTACCGGCGTTGTACTGTTCTACTCTCGGGCAGAAATTAGAAGAAGAATCTGCCTGGAGGTTGATGATCTTAGCGGTTTGTAACTAAGGTCCATTGCTGTTCTCACACATAACTGAATAGTATGGAAAGAAAACTTCAGTTGGGGGGGACGGTTTGCAGATTACCTGCTTTGAGGTATGTTCAGTATATTTATTTCTAGAGAGATGATAAGGTCTAGAAAATGTTGACAGAGCCTTGTATATTTGAGGTAAGCCTGATGCAGTGATTTAACGACGACTGGGATCATGCTTACAAAAAAGGGTAATATTCATGTTAATACTCATATTACTTAGTGCCAAAACGTTTGCATGGTTTATAGAAAAAAACGTTTTTTCTCTGAGGGTGATAAATCTTTATTTGGGGCCTAGTTTTCCACATGGCTAGTCAGATTACTCCTAGGAGTACTTTTTTAAGGCCCTGTGACATCGAGTGCATGGTGGGAGGGGCCTATTTTAGTGCTCTAAATGCGCAGTTGATATTCAGACTGAGACATCCAGCTTCCCTAAAGGAGTCCTCTGGCATCTAGGACCACTATAGAGGTTTTTTGTTCCTGCAAAAATCGTGTTTAAGGGCAGGTAGGAGCCACAGCAGAGCTGTGGCAGTGTGTTTGACTGTTTTTTTAACGGTTTTAAGGTTTTTCAAATCCGGTTTGGGGCCTAAGGTGTTAATCATCCATTTGCAAGTGGGTGCAATGCTGCTTTAGTCCCTTATACACACTGTAAAAATTTCGTAGAGTTTACTACTTTTTAACACTGTTTTGCAGTTTATGTGGTAGTTTTTTTCTCTTAAAGGCACAGTACCGTTTTTGTTTAATTACTGTTTCACATTTATTAAAGTGTTTTCCAAGCTTGCTGGTCTCATTACTAGTCTGTTAAACATGTCTGACATAGAGGAAACTCCTTGTTCATTATGTTTAGAAGCCATTGTGGAACCCCCTCTTAGAATGTGTACCAAATGTACTGATATTTCTATAAGTTATAAAGATCATATTATGGCATTTAAAGATTTATCACCAGAGGTTTCTCAGACTGACAAAAGGGAGGTTAAACCACCTAGCTCACCCCATGTGTCAGAACCTATATCTCCCGCTCAAGTGACGCCAAGTACATCTGGCGCGTCCAATGCGTTTACCTTACAAGACATGGCGGTGGGTATGTCTAATACCCTCACAGAGGTATTGTCCAAACTGCCAGGGTTACAAGGAAAGCGAGACAGCTCTGGGACTAGAACAAATACAGAGCTTTCTGACGCTTTAGTAGCTATGTCCGATATACCCTCACAATATGCAGAAGCCGAAGCAGGAGAGCTTCTATCTGTGGGTGACATTTCTGATTCAGGGAAGGTGTTACTTCAGTCTGAGTCTGAAATGACAGCGTTTAAATTTAAGCTTGAACACCTCCGCTTGTTGCTCAGGGAGGTTTTAGCGACTCTGGATGACTGTGACTCCATTGTAGTCCCAGAGAAATTGTGTAAAATGGACAAATACTTTGCAGTGCCTGTTTACACTGACGTTTTTTCCAGTCCCTAAGAGGTTTTCAGAAATTATTACTAAGGAATGGGATAGACCAGGTTTACCGTTCTCTCCCCCTCCTGCTTTTAAAAATATGTTTCCCATAGATGCTGCAGCACGGGACTCGTGGCAGACGGTCCCTAAGGTTTAGGGAGCAGTCTCTACCCTAGCTAAGCGTACAACTATCCCCGTCGAGGACAGTTGTGCTTTCCTAGATCCAATGGATAAAAAATTAGAGGGTTTCCTTAAGAAAATCTTTATACAACAAGGTTTTATTCTCCAGCCTCTTGCATGCATTGCCCCAGTCACTGCTGCAGCGGCTTTCTGGTTCGAGTCTCTTGAGGAGGCTCTACAGGTGGAGACCCCATTAGATTATATTCTAGACAGGATTATAGCTCTTAAATTAGCTAATTCCTTTATTTCTGACGCCGTTTTTCATTTAACCAAGCTAACGGCTAAGAATTCAGGTTTTGCCATTCAGGCGCGTAGGGCGCTATGGCTTAAATCCTGGTCAACTGACGTTACTTCAAAGTCTAAGCATCTCAACATCCCCTTCAAAGGGCAGACCCTATTCGGGCCTGGACTGAAGGAGATCATTTCTGATATTACTGGAGGAAAAGGTCACGCCCTTCCTCAGGATAGGTCCAACAAATTAAGGACCAAACAGACTAATTTTCGTTCCTTTCGAAACTTCAAGAGTGGCGCAGCTTCAACTTCCTCTAATGCAAAACAAGAGGGAAATTTTGCCCAGTCCAAACCAGTCTGGAGACCTAACCAGGCTTGGAACAAGGGGAAGCAGGCCAAAAAAACTGCTGCTTCCTCTAAGACAGCATGAAGGAGTAGCCCCCGATCCGGGACCAGATCTAGTTGGGGGCAGACTTTCTTTCTTCGCCCAGGCTTGGGCAAGAGACGTCCAGGATCCCTGGGCTCTGGAGATTGTTTCCCAGGGATATCTTCTGGACTTCAGAGCTTCATCTCCAAAGGGGAGATTTCATCTCTCACAATTATCTGCAAACCAGATAAAGAGAGAGGCATTCTTACGTTGCATTCAAGACCTACTGGTTATGGGAGTGATCCACCCAGTTCCAAGGGAGGAACAGGGGCAGGGCTTCTATACAAATCTTTTTATAGTTCCCAAAAAAGGAGGGAACTTTCAGACCAATCTTGGATCTTAAGATCCTAAACACATTTCTCAGGGTCCCATCCTTCAAGATGGAGACTATTCGAACCATCCTACCTATGATCCAGGAGGGTCAATATATGACTACCGTGGACTTAAAGGATGCTTATCTCCACATTCCGATACACAGAGATCATCATCAGTTCCTCAGGTTCGCTTTTCTAGACAGGCATTACCAGTTTGTGGCTCTTCCCTTTGGGTTAGCCACGGCACCAAGAATCTTTACGAAGGTTCTAGGGTCCCTACTGGCGGCTCCTAAGGCCACGAGGCATAGCGGTGGGTCCTTACCTAGACGACATTCTGATACAGGCGTCGACTTTTCAAATCTCCAAGTCCCATACGGACATTGTTCTGGCATTCCTGAGGTCTCACGGGTGGAAGGTGAACGAAGAAAAGAGTTCTCTCTCCCCTCTCACAAGAGTTTCCTTCCTAGGAACTCTGATAGATTCAGTATAAATGAAAAATTTTCTGACAGAGGTCAGGTTGTCAAAACTTCTAACTTCCTGCTGTGCTCTTCATTCCATTTCTCGGCCGTCAGTGGCTCAGTGTATGGAAGTAATCGGCCTAATGGTAGCGGCAATGGACATAGAACCGTTTGCCCGCCTACATCTCAGACCACTGCAACTTTGCTTGCTCAATCAGTGGAATGGGGACTACACAGATTTGTCTCCTCGGATAAATCTGGATCAAGAGACCAGGGATTCTCTTCTCTGGTGGCTATCTCGGGTCCATTTGTCCAGGGGAATGAGTTTCCACAGGCCAGAATGGACTATTGTGACGACAGATGCCAGCATTCTGGGCTGGGGCGCAGTCTGGAACTCACTGAAGGCTCAGGGTTCATGGACTCAGGAGGAAGCCCTCCTTCCGATAAACATTCTGGAACTAAGAGCGATATTCAAAGCTCTTCAGGCTTGGCCTCAGCTAGCTGCGGTCAGGTTCATCAGATTTCAGTCGGACAACATCACGACTGTAGCCTATATCAACCATCAGGGGGGAACAAGGAGCCCCCTGGCAATGTTGGAGGTTTCAAAGATAATTCTATGGGCAGAGGTTCACTCTTGCCATCTCTCAGCTATCCATATCCCAGGAGTAGAGAACTGGGAGGCGGATTTTCTAAGTTGGCAGGGAGTGGGAGCTCCATCCGGAGGTATTTGCCCAGCTGATTCAACTATGGGGCAAACCAGAACTGGATCTCATGGCATCTCGTCAGAACGCCAAGCTTCCTTGTTACAGATCCAGGTCAAGGGATCCCCAGGCAGCGCTGATAGATGCTCTAGCAGCACCCTGGTCCTTCAGCCTGGCTTATGTGTTTTCACCATTTCCTCTGCTCCCTCGTCTGATTGCCAAGATCAAACAGGAGAGAGCTTTGGTGATTTAGATAGCTCCTGCATGGCCACGCAGGACTTGGTATGCAGATCTGGTGGACATGTCATCCTTTCCGCCATGGACTCTGCCGCTGAGGCAGGACTTTCTACTTCAAGGTCCCTTCAAACATCCAAATCTAATTTCTCTGCGTCTGACTGCTTGGAGATTGAACGCTTGATTTTATCAAAGCGTGGTTTTTCCGAGTCAGTCATTGATACCTTAATTCAGGCTCGAAAGCCTGTCACCAGGAAAATCTATCATAAGATATGGTGTAAATATCTTCATTGGTGTGAATCCAAGGGTTACTCATGGAGTAAGGTCAGGATTCCTAGGATATTATCCTTTCTCTAAGAAGGATTGGAGAAGGGATTGTCAGCTAGTTCCTTAAAGGGACAGATTTCTGCTCTGTCTATTTTTTTGCACAAACGCCTGGCTGAGGTTGCAGACGTTCAGGCGTTTTGTCAGGCTTTGGTTAGAATCAAGCCTGTGTTTAAACCTGTTACTCCGCCATGGAGTTTAAATTTAGTTCTTAAAGTTCTTCAAGGGGTTCCGTTTGAACCTTTGCATTCCATAGATATTAAACTTTTATCTTGGAAAGTTCTGTTTTTAGTAGCTATCTCCTCGGCTCGAAGAGTTTCAGAGTTATCTGCTTTACAGTGTGATTCCCCTTATCTGATTTTCCATGCAGATAAGGTAGTTTTACGTACCAAACCTGGGTTTCTTCCTAAGGTGGTATCTAATAAGAATATCAATCAGGAGATTGTTGTTCCTTCATTATGTCCTAATCCTTCTTCAAAGAAGGAACGTCTATTACACAATCTTGATGTGGTTCGTGCTTTAAAGTTTTATTTACAAAGGATTTTCGTCAAACATCTGCTTTGTTTGTTGTCTACTCTGGACAGAGGAGAGGCCAAAAGGCTTCGGCAACTTCTCTTTCTTTTTGGCTAAGAAGCTTAATCCGATTAGCTTATGAAACTGCTGGCCAGCAGCCTCCTGAAAGAATTACAGCTCATTCTACTAGAGCAGTAGCTTCCACATGGGCTTTTAAACATGAGGCCTCTGTTGAACAGATTTGTAAGGCGGCGACTTGGTCTTCGCTTCATATCTTTTCTAAATTCGATACTTTTGCTTCCTCAGAGGCTATTTTTGGGTAAGGTCTTACAGGCAGTGGTGCCTTCCGTTTAAGTTCCTGCCTTGTCCCTCCCTTCATCCGTGTCCTAAAGCTTTGGTATTGGTATCCCACAAGTAATGGATGAACCTGTGGACTGGATACACCTTTACAAGAGAAAACAAAATTTATGCTTACCTGATAAATTTATTTCTCTTGTGGTGTATCCAGTCCACGGCCTGCCCTGTCATTTTAAGGCAGGTGTTTTTTATTTTTAAACTACAGTCACCACTGCACCCTATAGTTTCTCATTTTTTCTTGCTTGTCTTCGGTCGAATGACTGGGGGTGGCAGTTAGGGGAGGAGCTATATAGACAGCTCTGCTGTGGGTGTCCTCTTGCAACTTCCTGTTGGGAAGGAGAATATCCCACAAGTAATGGATGAACCCGTGGACTGGATACTCCACAAGAGAAATACATTTATCAGGTAAGCATAAATTTTGTTTTTTCTTTCGTGATTCAGATAGAGCATGCAATTTTAAGCAACTGTCTAATTCACTCTTATTATCAATTTCTATTCATTCTCTTGATATCTTTATTTGAAAAAGAAGGCATCTAAGCTAAGGAGCCAGCCAATTTTTGGTTCAGAATGCTGGACAGCACTTGTTTATTGGTGGGTGAGTTTATCCACCAATCAGCAAGAACATCCCAGGTTGTTCACCAAAAATGGGCCGGTATCTAAACTTACATTCTTGCTTTTCAAATAAAGATACCAAGAGAATGAAGAAAATTTGATAATAGGAGAAAATTAGAAAGTTGCTTAAAATTGCATGCTCTATCTGAATCATGAAAAAAAAATTGGGTTCAGTGTTTCTTTAAATGTTAGTTTTATTGTCGCTATTGAAACAACTAATAGAATTTAAAAAAATACTTCTGAGTTCTGAATATTATTCTCACGCTAATCTTTGCTTGGAATACATCAGTATATCTGACATTTATTTAGTGTTTAATGTCCCTTTAGTAAGGAAGTGGTACCATGTCCCATTCAAGGATAGAAATACACTGAAGCATATTAGGCAATGTATAAAACACCTAGCTGGTTATTCATATAGCTAGGAATTTACAAATGTATTTAAAATTTTTGGCGCCAGCCCAGCCTGTATACTAGGCTTATACTCTCCTTTAGTTATTGACATGTCATGGTCTTTTCCTCTTTACTTTGAGGGAAATTGTTACAACCATTAATGGGTTCTAGAAACTGTAATATTTGAATTAGCAATAATATAACACATTAGAATTTTTGAGCTTATAGTGACAGTAGATTCTAGTGTTCCAAAAATGCCAGGATTTACCATCACTAAAAATAGACGACCTTCATTCATCAGTTTAAAAAAAAAAAAAAAACCTCAGATGGGTATACTGGCCAGTTTTTTAAGACTTGTGAAGATATTATTAACCCTCTACTTCTGAAGACTCTTAATGAGTTTGCTAGAACAGGTAACTGTCTCAATGAAGTTCTCGAAGCTGAAATCATAACTATACTCACGCCAAGCAAAGACCCCGAGCTTTGTCAGAGCTACAGGCCCATCTCACTCATTAATACAGACATAAAATTGTACTCCAAAATTCTAGCCAACAGATTAGCAGGAGTTATATCAAAAGTAATACATAAAGACCAGGTAGGGTTTGTTCCTTTGTTCCTGGCAGAGAAGGCCCAGATAACACTTGTTGGATCTTAACTATACTGTTTGAGGCCCAAAGACGGAAGGTGCCCCTCCTGGCCCTGTCACTTGATGCTGAGAAGGCGTTTGATAGGGTCAGGTGGGACCACCTATGGGAGGTTTTGGAAACTTTTAGTATTATTCTCCAGTTCACTGTGGCCATACAGACACTGTACTCACATCTGACGGCCAGAGTCAGAGATGTGGGCTTTGTGTCAGATTACTTTGACATAAATGGAACTAGACAGGGCTGCCTGCTGTTGTTCACTCTGTCCATAAAACCCTTAGCTCAGGCAATCCGACTAAACCCTGGCATTACAGGTATGTCTTTCGGAAATTCCCAACACAAAATAGCATTATTCGCAGCCGATGTCACACTACTACTTACTTCTACCTTGAAATCAATGCCCGTTTTCGATACTATAGAGAACTATAGCACATTCAGTTCATACAAGCTACATATTCTGAAAACTGAAGTCTTACATCTTAATATAGTACAGACGGACCTAGCCAAGTTAGATATCCTTTTCAATGGTCCCCCGATGCAATCAAGCACCTAGGTGTCTACTTATGCCCGGACTTAAATATAGTTATTGCAAAAAAATTCACAGAGCGCTTACATGATTTTGGGAAGCTCCTAGATAGTTGGGAGTTTAGAGAGTTTTCATGGATGGGGAGAAAAGCGGCGGTTAAAATGGCATTCCTCCCTAAGATCAACTATATTTTTAGATGTATCCCTCTCACAGTCCCTAGAACTATCTTGAACAAATTACAGAGCTTGATATCCACTTCCGTGTGGAGAGGTAAGCGACTTCGCACAGCTACCATTACTATTCAACAGCCGATCCATAGGGGAGGGCTTTCTTACCCCAGTGTCCTTCTATATATTACAATGCAGCTCGCCTTTCTCAACTGATGAACTGGTCTATGCCAGCAGCCAGTTTTCGTTGGCAAGAAGTCAAGCAATCTCTGCTACCCAGAGGCATCTCTTTATCTGATCTCCCCTGGATCCCCTCCTACCTGAGATAGGATAGATCATCCAATCATTATAGATGCTCTCAAGCACTGGGATATAAAGAAATATACCCCGTCTATTACACCGCACCGTCCCCTATTTACAAGATTCAAACTATCTTAGTCTCCTTACCTAAGACACATCCCCCTAAATGGTCATACACGGCCAACATACCTATCACAGCATTGTACTACTGGCAGCAAGATGAACACATCTAGTTAACCAATCATAAGAGACAAATGTGTGCAGGCACCAATTAGCAGCAGCTCCCACTAGTGTAGGATATGTGCATATAATCTTTCAACAAGTGATACCAAGAGAACAAAGCCCATCCAAAAATAGAAGCAAATTTAAAAGTGTCTCAAAATTACATGCTCTATCCGAATCATGATAGTTTAATTTTGACTTTCCTATCCCTTTAAGGTCACCCAGTTGGTTCATGAGAAACCAAACCATTAACCACTCACAACTGCTAGCACTTTATATAAAGTGAGGTTCTCAGGTACATGTTAATATCATGATGTATAATCCCATTGTACTTTAAATGCAAATCATTTGATCTTTTTATTTATAATTTCTGAAACGTGCAACTGTTAATTATTCATGTATGTAAACTGTTATATTACATTTTTTTTATTGTTCTTTATGCTGAACCTCAATAAACGAATATTTAAAAACAAAAACCCCTGATGTATAGGTACCTTTACTTCGCCACGGCTTCAGCGCTAACCGAAGCGCATCCAGCCGCCCGGGGCACAGCTCTGTTTTGCAATAAAGGGATGTTTCCACCTCTTAGCCAATAGCCGTGCTTGCCCTTTGTCACCTCATTGATAAACTGAGCTGTGCCGTGGGCAGCCGGAGGCACTTGGCTTAGCGCTGAAGCCACCTCTAAATAAAGGTACCTATTCATCAGTTTTTTTAAATTGATGGTTTCCTTTATTTTTAGTGATCGTAAATCCTAGTGTTTTAGGCTAGCTATGGTCATTATGTTAGTAAAAAGCTAAATCGCAGAAAAAAAGGGCAAAATAAATCATGAAAGTATATTGCAAAGTTACTTTACTACACATTTATTAAACACTTTGTATAAAAAATATCTTGCAATCCCTTTAAAGTAAAGAGCATGAATTAAACATTCAAAGTACATTTTTGTATGAAAAATGTAAAGTTCTTTAAATTTATATTTGAAGTAACAGGAGGTGCACACTTATGCTTTAATAATCAGCTGCACGTTGGTTGAGATGGACAACTCCTTATTGGTGGACAGTGACACAGCTCCACATTCATGAATACAACATAAAACTTACATTAAACACTTTGATATTGTAGTTTAACATGTTTAAGTATATGTAGAAGCCCCCTCCCATATACTTGTCCTGTTTCTCTGTCATTCAAATCTAAATATTGTGGGCTTCCCAATTCCTGTTAAAAGTTGAAGTACAGATTCCAGACTTGACGTTTCTAATATAGTAAAAAAATCATTGGTTGCTCACTCTAGTGACCCACTTTACCCCCCCCCCCCCCCCAATATTTAATCCACTAATATAACCGCATTTTATTCTCAGGCTCATTTTAACAGATTCCGCAGCTCTAATTTGTGTTTTAAATGCATCAT
This sequence comes from Bombina bombina, assembly GCF_027579735.1. NCBI lineage: Eukaryota > Metazoa > Chordata > Amphibia > Anura > Bombinatoridae > Bombina > Bombina bombina. The sequence goes on along the minus strand of NC_069499.1, from coordinate 889,588,187 downwards.
TCTATCTTCCCTCTATAAAACCCAAATTGTTCTTTCATGATTTAGATTAAGAATACAACTTTAAACAACTTTCCAATTTATTACTACTATCACGTTTGCTTCATTATTTTGCTCTCTTTTTTTGAAGAAGCAGCAATGCACTACTAGGAACTAGCTGAGCCAATGACAGAAACATATATGTTCAACCGTCTATCAACCGCTAGCTCCCAGTAGTGTATTGCTGCTCTTGAGCTTACCTAGTGTATGCTTTTTAACAAACGATACCAAGAGAACAAAGCACATTAGATAAAAGAAGAAAATGTACTGTCCCTTTAATACCAGTGTAACTAAAGAATACATACCCAAACTTAAAATGGCTATATGTGCACAAATACATTCTGCAATAAAAAAAAATCTTTCTGGGATATTCTGCATTAAAGAAATATTGATTATTGTAGTATATATTAGCAGTTAATCATTGCATTGCATAAGATCTGTGTTCAAAATAAAAGTTACAGAAAATGCAGGCAAAGTAAATTTACATCACCAAGAAATGTGTGATTAAAGGACCACTAAAGTCACAATTAAACTTTCATGATTCAGATAGAGCGTGCAATTTAAACAACTTTCCAGTTTGCGTCCATTATGTAATTGTACACAGTCTTTTTATATTCACACTTTCCGAGGCACCAGCTCCTACTGAGCATGAGCAAGCGTTATATACGTATATGAATTTTATGATTGGCTGATGGCTGTCACATGATACAGGGGTATGTAAACAAATTTTGAAATTTAGATAAAGTTCTGTTGCATTGTCTTGTTATTGACAATTTGGTGATTAGGCAATTCTACTGTATTTAATGGTCCAATTACCAGCAGTTTAACAGAAACCGGCTATTGGAACATAAGACCTGTAATTTAGTGGTGTGATTAAAACTATAACTGCTGTAGCAGCAGAAAGTTTGAAAGTTGCACACTAAGCTCATGCTGAGCAGCCTGGCAGAGTGGTGCTGTAGGCTGGTGTGTTTTGTCTACATGTCAGACACTAAAGCAAGAAATATCCCCTACACTCTTAGCGAGCCAAAAGCAAAAGATGGAAACAATACACCATATAAAGCCAGGAGAGCTGGAAACACAACGTACCTCAGCATATGTAGATTTTTTTTAAATTATCAGTTGTTTTATATTTGTTGTTTAAATATTAGATATATTTAGTAAAGGTTTAGTTTCTATAAAGTACTTCATTTCAATAAAGTTATGGGCGCCTCCATTTTGGAACGTAGGCGAGACCGATATTTTCAAATATTAAATAAATAAAATAGAGTGTGTGCAAAAAATAGTGCGTGTAAGCCCTATTAGTTACTTATACAATCCTATATTCCACTCAGCCTTGTTTGCACACTATCTTTTATTGCTTGTTTTATGTCTGATTGTTCTCAACAGATGAGGGGAAAACCTAGGCTTCAATGTGGTGTCTTCCTTTACTTTATAGAAAGTCAGTGGAATTGATAAAACTAACAATTTTTAAAGTAAAATTACAAAAAAAAGTGGACACAGTATACTGCATAGTTGTTGTTTTTTTATACACTTAATTAAACATTTATTACCCTCGCAATATGTTTAATGTCCCTTAAACATTTTGATCTAAAAAAAAATCTCATACTGTATTATGGTCTTTTTGTTGTGTGTTTTGGGGGGAAAAGTGCTAAATAAAACACTTTTTCTGTATCAATAAGCAATTGATAGCAAGGTATCAGTTGTACACATATGTAATACTTTCTTTTTAATGACGCGATGAGTCCACGGATCATCTTAAAACGCCACTGCGCCAGTAAACCCACAAAATGTTATATTATTCTGCACATAGTGCAGAATTATATAACATCAGCTTAGCGCAAACTTTGTACCTTAAAAGATTTCAGTGAAAAAAATGCTATGAAATTTACTTTCACAGTACGCCGCTCCTGGCTCTACTAAGCTGGTCTGTTTGTTTCCCCTAAGCGCATCGGGCACGCTGTCTATTCACAGCCAGCCCGATCGCGCCATTAAACTCAATGTAACTCGCTCCCACTCTGGTCTGGTAGCAGGAGCGAGTTATATTGAGTTTAATACCACTCCTGCCCTGCAGGAGGCGAAAAAAGCACCACAGCCAAGCTGTTCAATATCACCTCCCTTCCCTCCCAACCCAGTCATTCTCTTTGCCTACATTAAGTGCAAGGAGGTGGTAAATTAGGTGTTAGAAAAGATACTTCAATCAAGAGTTTATTATTTTTAAAGTGGTGCAAGATTGTGCTGCTTTGTCGTAGGGTGTAGCCGTAGTCCATATCAGTCTCTTCAGTATAGCAGTGGTGGCTTTAGAGCAATGGGAACTTGTGAGACATAATTCTCACTGCGCCTCCCATATTCTGATGCTGCCCTTACACTGAAAACCTGAGGGATCTTACTCAGGACTTTTGTTTATTTACAGGTCCATGGGAGGGAGAGGACCTCTCAAACCTGGGAACTGCCTTTGCTGTCAGGCAGAAGATGAGGTAAGTGCTGACTTTATTTCTGGGGGTAGAAAGAAAACTCTGAAAAAGTTTGGGCACTTTATTTTTTATACAGAACTCATGGTAATAATGGGCTCCTTATTAAGGGGTTACAGAGTTTCTGGCGTAGTCAATCCTAACCAGTACAGTAAAACTAAACAAGTATTGTTGGTACCAGAAAGGGCTACAGGGTACCCCTTTTTTCTCCATCTCCTAATTTTAATGGACGCTTCCTATGTCAGACTCTATTAACGAGTCTTGGTGGACGGTTCCCTAGGGGGTAATAGAAAGTAGTACACTGAGGTTTACAATGACTACCTGCAGTGGTAGTTTCACTAGTGTGGAAGCATAATGGATTAATGTGTTGTCTATTTCTATTGGACAGACACTCCCCTCGAAAATATCCAGGACTGGATAGGGGCATTGAAGTTATCCATCTTCTTTTCTACAGATGCTTGCCTTCAGTAGGAGTTAAGATTTCAGGCTTACTATAATGACCCGCTGTGCGTTAGGTTTAAGATCCTGGTCTGCGGATGTCTCATTTAAGTCTAAATTTTTGGTGATCCTTACAAGGGAAGGACCTTGTTTGGGCCTGATTTGACGGTGATATCTCTGATATTACGGAAATATAAAGCGGACATCAGAGTAATTTTATTTCCTTTCAAATTTCAAGGAAAATCCTTCTACTCCCTCTTCCAAGCGGGAGCAGTCCAAGCCTTCCTGGAGACCCAATCAGTCTTGGAATAGGGGAATGCAATTAAAAAAGGCTGTTGATTCAAAGGCAGCAAGAAGAGCCCACCTCCGATCCGAGACCCGATCTTGTGGGGGGCAGACTTTCCTTCTTCGTTCAAACAAGATGCAAACTGGAGTTTAAGATTTTTCCTCCCAGGGGCAGGTTCTTCCTTCAAGATCTTCTGCAGACCATTCAGAAGGAGAGGCGTTTTTACACTTGTATGGAACTTCTCTGACCTGGGAGTGATAGCTTCTGTTCCAAAGCAGGAAGAGGTCTGGGTTTCTATTCCGTTCTGTTCATTTTTCCCTAGAGGGAACCGTCAGACTAATTTTATTCATGAGTTTTATCAAGATGGAAACTATTTGTTCCATTCTTCCTTGGGCCCAAGAGGGTCAATTCAAGACAACAGTAGAATTAAAGGACGTGTTCCTACATATTCCTATTCTCAAAGATCATCACAAGTTTCTAAGGTTTGCCTTTCTAGTCAAACACTTCCAATTTGGGGCTCTTCCCTTCGGTCTTTCTACAGCTCCCAGAATTTTTCAAAGGTTCTGGGTTCGCTGTTGGCGGTGCTTCGGTTAAGGGACATTGCAGCGGCGCCCTTTCTGGACGACATCCTGGTCCAGGCGCCATCCTTTCAACAAGCAAGATTCCTCACGACAATGTTGTCTTCCGTCCTACGATCTCACGGTTGGAAGGTTGGAAGGAGCTGCTTAATTCCAAACACAAGGGTACCTTTTTTTAGGAACATTAGATTCCCTACCAACCAACCAACATAGTTTTTTCTGACAGAAGTCAGGAATTTAAAGATTTAGATTCTGATATAGTTCTGCAGTCCACTCCTTGGCCATCAGTGGCTCAGTGCAGGAGATTATGTGGACTTGTCTACTCAAATAATACAGGAGCAGGAGACAAGGGATTCTCTTTCATGGTGGTTGTCTCTGGATCATCTCTCCGAGGGACCTGCTTTCGCAGACCATCCTGGGTGATTATGACAACAGATGCCAGCCTTCTAGGATGGGGAGCAGTCTGGGGCTCCCTAAAAACTCAGGGAGTTTGGACTCAGAGTCTGTTCTAACCATAAACATTCTGGAGCTGAGAGCAATCTAAATTGTTCTTCTGGCCTGGCCCCAGTTAGCTCAGTTCCAGTTTATCAGGCTACAGTCGGACAACATATCTTCAATAACTTACATCTATCATCGGGGGAATGAGGAGTTCCTTAGCGATGATAGAGATAACCAAAATAATTCTGGGGGCGGAAGCCCACTTTTGCGGTCTTAAGGCAATCCTCATCCCAGGGGTGGACAACTGGGAGGCAGACTTCCTGAGCAGGCAGATTTTTCATCCGGGGGAGTGGGAACTCCATCTGGAAGTGTTTTCCAATCTGATTCTGAGATGATGTCAGCCAGAATTCGATCTCATGGCATCTCAGCAGAATGCCAAGCTTCCAAGGTTCGGATCAGGGTCCAGGGACCCTCAGGCGGTACTGATAGATGCCCGGGCGGCGTCTTGGTTCTTCAGTTTAGCATACCTATTTCTTCCGTTGGCTCTTCTTCCTAGAGTCATTGCTCGAATCAAGCAGGAGAGGGCCTCGGGGATCCTCGTTGCACCAGCTTGGTCTTGCAGGATTTGGTATGCAGATCTGGTGGACATATCATCTCTGCCACCTTGGAAACGTCAGTTGAGGAAGGATCTTCTTCTTCAAGGATCCTTCCTTCATCCAAATATAGTTGGGGTTTTCAGATCGGTCATTGAGACCATGATTCAGGGTGGTAAACCTGTAACTAGAAAGATTTACCATAAGATAGTGCGTAAATATCTTTATTCGGGTGAATCCAAGGGCTACTCTTGGAGCAGGGTTAGGATTCCTAGAATTTTAGTCTTTTCTCCGAGAGGGTTTGGAGTAAGGATTATCTACAAGTTCCCTAAAGGGGAAATTTTTTGCCTTATCTATTTGGTTTCTCTAGCGTTTGGAAGATGTTCCAGATGTGCAATTTTTTTGTCAGGCTTTGATCAGGATCAGGCCTGTGTTTAAGCCAGTTACTCCTCCATGGAGTCTTAATTTGGTTCTCAAAGTCCGTTTGAGCCTATACATTCTTTAGATATTAAGTTGTTATCTTGGAATGTTTTAGTTCTTGTAGCTATTTCTTCTGCTCGTAGAGTGTCAGAACTCTCGACATTGCAGTATGAGTTCCCTTTCCTTATTTTTCATTCAGATAAGGTAGTTTTACTTACTAAATTTGGATTTCTTCCTAAACTTGTTTCTAATTGGAACATTACTCAGGAGATTATTGTTCGTTCCTTGTGTCATAATCCTTCTTCTCAGAAGGAATGGCTTCTGTATAATTTGGAAGTGGTTCGTGCCTTAAATTTTTTTATCTGCAGGCGACTAAGGATTTTCGTCAGTCCTCTGCTTTGTTTGGTTTTTTTTTCAGGAAAACGTAAGGGTCAGTAGGCTACGGCTACTTCTCTTTCTTTTTTGGATGAAGAGTATCATACGTTTTGCATATGAGACTGCTGGCCTGCAGCCTCCAGAGAGAGTTGCATCTCAATCCATGAGGGCTATTGCTTCCTCATGGGAATTCAAAAATAAGGCTTCTGGGGAACAGATTTTCATGGCTGCGACTTGCTCTTCTCTTCATACTTTTTCAAAATTTTACAAATTTGATACTTTTACCTCGGCTGGGCCGCTTTTGGGAGATAGGTTCTTCAAGCAGTGGTGTCTTCCATTTAGGTTCCCTGTCTTGTCCCTCCCGTATCATCTGTGTACTCTAGCTTGGGTATTGATTCCCAATAGTAATTAAGATGATCTGTGGACTCATCGTGTCATTAAAAAGAAAAGAAAATTTATGCTTACCTGATAAATTTATTTCTTTTTTGACACGATGAGTCCACGGCCCGCCCTGTTTTTCTTAAGACAGGTTGTGGGTTATTATAAACTTCAGACACATCTGCACCTTGTTACTTCCTTTCTTTCCTTTACTTTGGTCGAATGACTGGGTTGGGAGGGAAGGGAGGTAATATTTAACAGCTTGGCTGTGGTGCTCTTTGCCGCCTCCTGCAGGGCGGGAGTGTTATTCCCAATAGTAATTAAGATGATCCGTGGACTCATCGTGTCAAAAAAGAAATACATTTATCAGGTAAGCATAAATTTTCTTTTTTTAGCTTCACTTTTTACACCTTTTGTAATCTTTTTATTCTTTTTGTGTGTGTATAGAGAGAGAGATTTTACTTTGTTTTTCTTCTATTGTGTATTTGAAAAGGCAGCTGTTAAACTTATTAAAATATTTTTTACATAAAAAAGGTTAGAAAAGAAGCAATTTGATTTGGAGGTGACATTTACAGGGAGTGTTTGACTGTGTACAACTGAGCCATGGGACTCTACTGCTCACTGGCTGTCAAGGACAACTCGCCTAGCTTTAAAATAAATAAATGTTTACATTGTTTGTTTTGCACAGGAACATCCAGTTGTTGTTTTCTATCTAAAGGGGAGGAGAGTCCACGGCTTCATTCATTACTATTGGGAATTAAGAACCTGGCCACCAGGAGGAGGCAAAGACACCCCAGCCAAAGACTTATATACCTCCCCCACTTCCCTTATCCCCCAGTCATTCTTTGTCTTTCGTCACAGGAGGATGGCAGAGGAGTGCCAGAGTTTCGGAGTAGTCTCTTATGGAGGGTAGTTTATACATGATATTGTTTGTGTCATTGCTGCGTTATGTGCGAGATGAGGCTCTGGCAATGTGTGGAACTTCAGGTTACTTGCGGAAACTTTGCACAGCCATTTTTTGGCGTGTTTTTCGCTAGTGCAGGGGCGGTCCTGCTAGGCATTCCATGTGACTGGTTGGGTCTTTCTATCCTTCCGTTGATCTGTGGCGCAGGAGACATAGCGGTTTATGTATTCCGGGTCCTAGGAGGTAGTGAGTGCCCTGGCCATTGGTGGTATAAAGATGCCTTTTTAATAAATAAAGTTAGTCTAACCAAGCGCACAAGCGATGGAGGACTCTGACGCGTTGGAAGGCTCTCCTTCCTTAATAAAGTCTCATTCCTGTGTTTTTTGTGAAGAGGTTCTAGTAGATCAGCCTGCTCAACTATGTTCCACATGCCTTGATAAAGTTACAACTTCTAAATGTAAACGGATGTCTAATACTACTGAGCCATTCACCTTTGAAGGTTCCTTGTCCCGAGAGGTGCGTTCCCTACATTCATCTCCGATCGCCCTGGGGTCCAACCGTTAATCCTTCTGGAGAAATTCGTTGGCCGTCACACTTTGCGGACCAACTGGAATGAGCGGTTTCGAAAGTGATCCTTGCCTTACCACGTTCTGCTAAGCGCAAGCGTAGGGTTTATCATAGCGGCCTGGCCCAGGGTTTGTCCTTGCCGATGGGAAATCCAGATGCTGTATACGATGACGAGGCTCACTCCGACTCTTCCGAGGAGGCCCCTTCTGGGTCGGAGTCCGTGTCATCTAAACCTCTGGCGGCGGAGGAGCCTGGTTATAGGTTAAGGATCGAGAATTTGCGCTTTCTGCTATGGCAGGTGCTTGCTACTCTGGAGATTCTGGAACCTAAGATACTGGAGGATCCTGTGATTCTTAAGCTTGATGAGGTATACAAGGACAGGGTAGTACCTCAGTCTTTCCCGGTTTCTGTTAAGATGGGTAATATTATTAAGAACGAATGGGTGCGATTATGTTCTTCCTTTTCCCCATTCTTCCTTTAAAAAACTGTTCCCCATTTCGGACTCTTAGCTTGAGCTGTGGGGGACCATCCCTAAGGTGGATGGGGCTATCTCTACGTTCGCGAAGCGGACGACTATTCCCCTTGAAGATAGTCCGTTGTTTAAGGAGCCCATAGATAAAAAGCTGGAAAACATGTTGAGAAAGATGTTTCAGCACACAGGGTTTGTTTTTCAGCCAGCAGCGGCGGTTACTGGAGCTGCAACATATTGGTGTGAATCCCTGTGTGAAATGGTCGAGGGGGAGACATCCATCGACGACATACAGGAGAAGATTAAGGCAGTGGTGTGAAGATTGCCAATTCTTTCATCTGTGATGCCAATATGCAGATTATTCGCCTGAATGCTAAGGTGTCAAGTTTTTCTGTTTTAGCGTGCAGGGCTCCGTGGCTAAAATCTTGGACTGCGGACATGACCTCTAAAGCGAGGCTGTTGTCCCTGCCTTTTCAAGGAAAGATTCTGTTCAGTCCAGGATTGGATTTGATTATATCCACGGTTACGGAAGGAAAGGGAGCTTTCCTACCTCAGGATAAGAAGGCCAAGTCTAAAGGATCTACTTTTCGTCGCTTTCGTGTGGACAAGGCCCAGCGCCAGCAACCCGCCGCAAAGGTGGACCAGTCCAAGGGATCTTGGAAGCTGGCTCAATCTTGGAACAAGTCTAAGCAGAGCAAGAAGCCTGCCGAGATGAAATCGGCTTGAAGGGGCGGCCCCCAACCGGTCTTCGGATCACGTAGGGGGCATATTATCTCTATTATCAAACTCATGGTTGCAGGATGTTCAGGACCCTTGGGTTCTAGAAGTGGTCTCCCAGGGTTACAGCATAGGGTTCAGATCCCATCCGCCTGAGGGCAGATTCCTCCTGTCAAACCTGTCTTCAAGACCAGAGAAGACAGAGGCCTTTCTAGAGTGTGTGAGAGATCTCGCCTCTCTCTGGGTTATTGTACCAGTACCCCTAGCGGAGAGGGGTCTAGGGTACTATTCCAACCTTTTTGTGGTTAAAAAGAAGGAGGGCACATTCCGCACGATTCTTGACCTAAAGTGTTTAAACGAGTTTCTGAGTTTTCCATCGTTCAAAGTGGAAACAATCAGATCTAGTTTAAAAGGGACAGTTCATGACGACTATAGACTTGAAGGATGCTTACCTTCATGTGCCAATCCACAGGGACCATTTCAGGTTCCTAAGGTTTGCATTTCTGAACCAACACTACCAGTTTGTGGCCCTTCCTTTTGGTCTGGTGACGGCCCCGAGAGTGTTCACAAAGGTTCTGGGGGCGCTGCTTGCAGTGGCCAGATCCAGGGGCATTGCGGTGGCGCCTTACCTGGACGACATCCAGGATCATTCGAGGGCTCTTCTTCTTCTGCTCCAATTTCACGGTTTGAAGATCAACTCAGGAAAGAGTTCCCTGGTTCCCAGCATCAGGGTGGAGTTACTGGGCACGATAATCGATTCTATGTCCATGAAGATATTTCTCACCGATCAGAGGCGCAGGATGCTTGCGTCTTCCTGTCTTGCCCTTCAGTCCTCCTCAAGCCCATCGGTGGCTCAATGTATGGTAGGGCTCATGGTGTTGAGCATAGATGTAATCCCATTCGCCAAGTTCCACCTCAGACCTCTTCAATTGTGCATGTTGAGACAGTGGATCGGCGATCATTCAGCTCTATCACAGCTGATATCCCTGGATGCTCGGACTCGGAATTCCCTCTCTTGGTGGATTTGTCCGGAGCAGCTGTCCATGGGGATATCCTTCTTGAGACCGTCCTGGGAGATTCTGACCACGGACGCCAGTCTGTCAGGATGGGGAGCTGTTTGGGGTGCCAGGATGGCACAAGGAAAGTGGTCCAGGGAGGAGTATCTCCTTCTGATCAACATCCTAGAACTACGAGCTTAAACTTAGTCCTTAAGGTCTTGCAGAGGGTTCCGTTCGAACCTATGCATTCCATAGACATTAAGATTCTGTCCTGGAAGGTTCTCTTCCTGTTGACTGTTGCATCAGCACACAGAGTATCTGAACTTGCTGCCATGTAATGTGATCCTCCTTATCTTATAAGGCTGTACTTCGCACTGGGTTGGGGTTTCTCCCCAAGGTGGTGACTAACCGTAACATCAATCAGGTTGTTCCTTTTTTGTGTCCTAACCCGTCCTCTTCAAATGAGAGGTCACTTCATAACTTGGATGTGGTTCGTGCCTTGAAGTTCTATCTTCAGGCTACAAAGGATTTCAGACAGTCGACATCTCTCTTTTTGTAGTGTATTCTGGGAAGCGCAAGGGGCAAAGGGCCTCTGCTACTTTTGTCTTTTTGGTTGAGGAACTTGATTCGCTTGCGGGACATAAGCCTCCTCGGAGGATCACTGCTCATTCCACTAGAGCTGTGGCTTCATCTTTGACCTTCAAGAATGAGGCCTCTATGGAGCAAATTTGTAAGGCAGCTACCTGGTCCTCCTTACACACTTTTACAAAGTTTTACAAATGTTATGTTTTTGCTTCTGCGGAAGCTGTTTTTGGGAGAGAGGTTTTGCAGGCTGTGGTGCCCTCAGATTAGGGTCAGCATTTTACCCTCCCGGTTTCATTCAGTGTCCTCTAGAGCTTGGGTATATGTTCTCAATAGTAATGAATGAAGCCGTGGACTCTCCTCCCCTTTAGTTGAAAAACATAAATTATGCTTACCTGATAATTTCATTTCCATTGAGGGGAGGAGAGTCCACAGCTCCCGCCCGTGTCTCCGTTGGGCGGCCCTAAATTTATCCTTCTTCTGGCACCTTTTTTACCCTGATATTTCTAATACTGTTCCTGGTTGCCTCGGTAGAATGACTGGGGGATAAGGGAAGTGGGGGAGGTATTTAAGCCTTTGGCTGCGGTTCCTTTGCCTCCTCCTGGTGGCCAGGTTCTTAATTCCCAATAGTAATGAATGAAGCCATGGACTCTCCTCCCCTCGATGGTAATGAAATTATCAGGTAAGCATAATTTATGGTTTTTTTAAAGTCCTCTAATATTTTTTCAAACATTTTCTATTAATTGAAACTTTTTTTTTTTTTTTTTTTTCATACACATTATAGAAAATTTAGAGCACTATTATCCCTTTAATCTTTGATATGCTATTGATACTTTGCTTGAATCTCTTTCCTTGGCTGGAAGCTGTTTCAGTTCTCAGGTGACTGTGTCTATCTCAGCCTACTTATACACTGTAATAAAAAGCCTTTGGTATTTGCCCTGCATACACTGAGCTCCTTTGTGTATTCGCTTACAGCTGTGCTGTGAGCAAGCGCCGTCACTGGCTCAGACACCTGTGTCTATTACATATAAAAGCAAAAATATAAAGGACAAAAAGCTATTCTACACATCATGTTAAATAATAAACAGACACCGTACAATATACTGGGTTAGATGAGAGACGTGAAACAGATTTTCTTATATTATGCAATGTCACTAGTGTCTACCAGAATTTAAAGGGATATAAAATCCAAAATTTTTCGAACATACAGTTTTAAACAACTTTCCAATTTTACTACTATTATCAATTTAACTTCATTATCTTGGCTTCTTTTATTGAAGGAGTAACAATGCACTACTGGGAGCTAGCTGACCACATCGAGTGAGTCAATGACAAAGGCATATATGTGCAACCAGCAGTAAGTCCCAGTAGTGCATTGCTGCTCCTGAGCCTACCTTGGTATGTTTTTTCAACAAAGGATACCAAGAGAACAAAGTAACCTAGATAATAGAAGCAAATTAAAAAGTTGTTTGAAATTGTATGCTCTATCTGAACCATGAAATTAACATTTTGTTTCATTTCCCTTTAAACTGTATATTAAAAAAATAAATGGTTTTAATGCATTTAAATTATACTATTGAATTGCTGTGCCAAACATACCAATATTTCCTGCAATCTTTGAGATGAGGGGTTTTGCAGACAGTGGCCCACTGGTGTTTAGTGGGGGTGACTGCAATGTAAGGGGTGGAGTCACTGTGTTATGGGCGTTTCAGGTTGTGTCCTGTGTCCCTGGGGATAGTCTCCCTAAGGGTGATGGGGGAAACCAGACGTGGACTCCTTGCCCAATGTGCTTAGAGGGATATGGCTGCACCTCACTGACGAGGCCCAAAGGAGGCCGAAACGATCGTCTGGGGTTGTCATGTTCCTTGTTCAGAGGAGAATTGCCTGGTATTTCGGGGCTGGACTGACCATGTCGGCGGGATCAGACTGATATACTACAGGAAAGTTTTCCTCTGTGAAAAGCACAATTGGGCAGAAAGAAGCTACTACCAGGTGGTAACCGGGCCATAGAACAAGCTATTGATGCTGCTGTTCGTTCCTGGCAGACTGCTTCTCATTCTGTTTTGCATATGTAAATATGACCCTGGGGATAGTCTCCCTAAGGGTGATGGGGGAAACCAGACGTGGACTCCTTGCCCAATGTGCTTAGAGGGATATGGCTGCACCTCACTGACGAGGCCCAAAGGAGGCCGAAACGATCGTCTGGGGTTGTCATGTTCCTTGTTCAGAGGAGAATTGCCTGGTATTTCGGGGCTGGACTGACCATGTTGGTGGGATCAGACTGATATACTACAGGAAAGTTTTCCTCTGTGAAAAGCACAATTGGGCAGAAAGAAGCTACTACCAGGTGGTAACCGGGCCATAGAACAAGCTATTGATGTTGCTGTTCGTTCCTGGCAGACTGCTTCTCATTCTGTTTTGCATATGTGTCCTGTGTGGAGCTGAAACATTTGCTCATGCAGGAGATGCTGCGGAAGGGGATATGGACAAGACCCCTCAACCCTTTGGTAATCCTGCAGGGTCCGTGAAGAAATTTCATTCTAATGGTTGTGAGAGTTCTTACTCTTGGGGAATTACTTCACCTGACCCCCATGAGGAGGCAAAGACCCCCCAACACCAGAGCTTTAAGTATCCCTCTTACATGCCCTCTCCTTGACGAGGCAAAGAAATACTGGGAGAGAGAGAGGGAAGGGGCTAACTTTGTGTGGGGGCTAACTTTGACTTTGTGGGACTTGTGTGGTCAATTTTATGGATTATACCTTTTTAGGTTTACTGGCCCTTTAAGATCCGCCGGACCAGCGGTTATCATGCAGAAAGCTTTTCAGTGTCACAGTTATGCCAGAGAAGTAGTGGGGAAGCCAACATTGTTCCTCTCCTGTGGCCTTGTAAGGGTTAAACATATTCCCGCCACAGGAGAGGTATTTTGTGCGTATTACTCTTGTCTCACGTCTGCTTCTGTTGTGCTTCTGCTCACACAGCATTGGCGTTACTCAGAGCTGCCAGGCCTACTATAAGACCATCTCTGCTTAGTCCTGACCATTGCTGGAGCCAAATGGGGTATGCACCTCATACTGTAGCTTAGGGGAAACATTTTTTTTTCTCTTTGACTAGTAGAACTCGCTCAAACTTGGAGAGCTCCATCTTTACATTTAGCATCAGTTCACACGAGGAAACTACTTGTGTTTCTTTGCAGCCATGGATAGAAGATAAACATAACCAAGAGTTTGTTGACTACTCATACAAGTGTGTGCTTCTTGGGAGCTATAATATACTCTGTGGCAATGAAGTTGTGTTTTGACAGATCATCACAAATTCAAGCTTCAGTCAGCTTGTCAGAAACTTCAGTCCTGTAATCTCCCTTCAGTGGCTCTATGTATGGAGGTTATGGGTCATATGGTGGTCTTGTCAGACACTATACAGTTTGTAAGGTTCCATCTTCAACCTCTACAGCTATGCATATTGAGACAGTGAAATTGGGACTATTTTGATTTGTCTCAGATAATTCAGTTAAACCAGTGTACGAGAAAATCCCTCTCCTCGTGGACGTCTCCAGACCCGTTCTTGAGAGTTAGGAGTTTTCTCCATCCACTATAGCAGATAATCACTATGGATGGCAGCCTGTCTGGATGGGGAGAGGTCTGGAATCATCTGAGAGAGCAGGGAGTCTGGTCTCCTCAGGAGGCATCATAACCAATCAATGTCCTAGATCTCAAGGCAATCTTCAGGGAGCTTCTGATTTGGCCTCAATTTAAATCTGTTCCATTCATTATTTTTCAGTCAGATAATATAAATACTGTGGATTATGTAAACCACCAGGGGGCAGTCTCTTGCCATGACGGAAGTGTCTCACTTTCTAAATTGGGCAGAGGTGCATCAGTGCACCATTTCAGCAGTCTTATGTTCCAGGAGTGGACAATTGGAAGGGAGATTATCTGTGTTGGCATACTCTGCATTTAGGGCAGTGGTCCCCAATCAGGAGGTCTTCAACAGATTAATAGATCGCTCGGGGTACCCAGAGATAGAGTTGATAGATTCACGTCTGAATCATAAGCTTCCTCAGTACGGCTCGTGGTCTCAGAACCCTCAGACAGAGTTGGTGAATGCATTAACAGCCCCTTGGCATTATTGGTTGGTTTACATCATTCCTCCGATTATCCTTACGAGAGTGGAAGCTCGTCTCAAGTAGGACAGAGTTTCTGCCATTTGAATAGCTCTTGCGTCGCCATGCAGGACCTGGTATGCGGATATGGTTCAATTTCCAGTGCTTTTCCACAGCGTCTGCCTCAGTGTCCAGATCTTAGTGCGAGGTCCGTTCTATTATCAAAATCTCCAATCTTATAGCTTGACTGCATGCAGATTGTGTGATTCTTTCTCAAAGAGGCTTTTTCTGAGTCTGATTAAGACTGATACAGATGTTTAATCCTGTAATGAGGAAAATCTATCACAAGGTGTGGAAGGTACAGTATATATTTCCTGTTGTTCCACTCGTGTTTATTTTTGGTATTCTATGAAAATTCCTCGTATTCTTAAGTTCCTTCAAGAGGCTCTGGACAAAGGTGTATCTGCAAGTTCTTTCAAGGGGCAAATCTCTGCTTTGTCTGTTTTGCTGCACAAGAAGTTGGTTCTTCTTCCTGATGTGCAGTCCTTTGTTCAAGCTCTGGTCAGAATTAGATCGGTAGTTAAGCCAGTCTTTCCGCCCTGAAACATTAATTTGGTGTTGAAGGAGTTATAGTATTCTCCCCTTGAGCTAATGCATTCTCTGGACTTAAAGGGACAGTCGACACCAGAATTTTTGTTGTTTAAAAAGATAGATAATCCCTTTGTTACCCATTTCCCAGTTTTGCATAACCAATGCTGTTATATTAATATACTTTTTATTTCTGTGACTAACTTGTATCTAAGCCTCTTCTGACCACCCCAATCACATGACTTTTAGTTATTATCTATTGACTTGCATTTTAGCCAATTAGTGCAGTGTCTGCCACTAGCCACGGGCGTGATCACAATGCTATCTATATGGCCTACATGAGTTTGCTCTCCCCTGCTCTGAAAAGTAAATAAAATAGAGGCAGCCTTCAAGGGCTTAAAAATTATCATATGCACCTTCCTAGGTTTGCTTTCAACTAGAATACCAAGAGAACAAAGCAAAATTGTTGATAAAAGTAAATTGGAAAGTTGTTTAAAATTACATGCCCTATTTGAAAAAATAAAGTTTTTTTTGGACTTGACTGTCCCTTTAAGACTTTTATCCTGGAAGTTATTTTTATTAGCAAAATATTCCGCTCACAGGGTCTCAGAGTTGTCTGGTTTATCCTGTGAGTCACCTTACTTGATTTTACATTAATCAGGAAATTGTAGTTCTTTTGTTGTGCCCTAATGCCAGGTCTCCTAAGTAAAGACTTCTCCATAACATGGATGCATACAAAGAAAGATGTGCTCTACTAGTAACGAACAACGGCTCAGTAGCTTGTTCAATGGCGAGTTACCACCTAGGAGCAGCCGCTTTTCACAGAGGAAAACTCCTGAAGTATATCAGTCTGATCCCTCCGAGTAAGGTCAGTCCAGCTTAAAAATACCAGGCAATTCTCCTCTGAACAAGGAACATGACATCCCCAGGTGATCATTTCGGCCTTCTGTAGTCCGTGTCAGTGAGGTGCAGCCTCCACGTCTGGTTTCCCCCATTTTTGTGTTTTGTATTACAGATGGTCCTGCAGTAAGAATAAAAAATATTGTTTGGGGGAGGATGTCATTTTACACTAATAAAACTGTTGTATGTTGCTTTTCAGCCAGTGAGCATCTATCTATCCCACAGAACAGTAATGCACAAACATGTTCTTACTGTTAGTTTTAAAAATAACCTTATTATTCAATCAGAGGTTATACATCAGCCCGCCCATACAATTTGACTTGCGTGACTGGTCATACTTCAGTTTTACAGGAGTCCATTTAATCTTAGTTCCAAAAAAATATTTTTAACATGTTTAAATAGTGCAGAGGCTCACAAGTAAACAACACTTTAGGTAGGGCAAAATAAGATTTGAAAGTGTTTGAAGAGGCAATTGTGTTCCCAACGACTTGTTATAGTAGC
The DNA here is from genome assembly GCF_027579735.1 of Bombina bombina. NCBI lineage: Eukaryota > Metazoa > Chordata > Amphibia > Anura > Bombinatoridae > Bombina > Bombina bombina. The sequence goes on along the minus strand of NC_069499.1, from coordinate 889,571,852 downwards.
TAATAAAAAATATTAAATATATGGGTAATCACTCCATTTCTCTCTTTCTCTCTATTTTGTCACGTTTCCCTCCCTGTCATTCCTAGTTTTGTCCATCATTGGATGGAAAGAGCTAGGTTCCCCTTTCCAGGGTACCTGGTAATACACACACACAGGCCTCATTAAAAAAAATTATATTATACATAATGGCCAATACTTCTCTATACTCTATTCCACCTCCCGATGGCAACTTGTTGCTGCCTGATGCCTCTTGTTTACATAGTTTTTCTATAGAGATTAAAGTAGTATTCGTATTTGCAAAATAGATGGTGGTTTCAACTGGCAAATGTAGCTATTTCAAATTAAAAAAATAAAATTAAAGAATTTTGTGTAAGCAATGTAATGGTAAAATAGATTGCTGGGGAATGCGTTAAAGTAATTACACTGCCTGCCCCTGTGTTGTGGTTGAGTTTGCTGATGGTGTTATAGTAAATAATGTATAGTAATTTCCTGACCTTGTGGTCAGCTTTAAAAGCAATTATAATTTTTTAGCTTCTGTGTTAAGTCTTCTGTGATCAACCACAGAATAGCAGAAGGTTTGAGTCAGCAGAGTATTTTTATAATAAAATTAATTATATATGTGATTTGCTGAATTCTGCTTTGTATTTTATTCATGTATGCTGTTTATCAGAAATGCTTTAATATTTTCTTCTTTTTTTTAAATGCCAAACTGGGTTTATAAGCTGTTAATTTGTTTAAAACATGTTTATAATTGTCTGATATAATATTCTATAGCACATCAACATATGTCTTGTAATTACAAGGTACTTACTGTCTCCTTATTTGATTTTTTGACCAAATGCTCTGCCCCACTTGTAGGCAGTAGTTACTAGTACAAACCTTAATGATAAAAAAGGTTGAAGTCAACAAGTACAATTAAGTTGGCAAAAAATTACTGCAGTGATCAAGTGCGCATGCACACGAAACGTGTTTGAAGCAGATTATACTGTTTGTTTAGGATGATTTTAGTACCAAATATTAAAGGGACAGTCTACTCCAGAATTTTTATTGTTTAAAAGATAATCCCTTTATTACCCATTCCCCAGTTTTGCATAACCAACGCAGTTATATTGATATACTTTTTACCTTGTATCTAAGGCTCTGCAGACTGCCCCCTTATTTCAGTTCTTTTGACAGACTTGCATTTTAGCCAATCAGTGCCATCTCATAAGTAACTCCACAGGCGTGAGCACAATGTTATTTATATGTCACATATGAACCAACGCCCTCTAACTGTGAAAAACTGTCAAATGCATTGAGATAATAGGTGGCCTTCAAAAGCTTAGATATTAGCATATGAGCCAACCAAGATTTAGCTTTCAATTAAGAATACGAAGAGAACAAAGCAAATTTGATGATAAAGTGAATTGGAAAGTTGTAAATAGAAAGAGTCCACAGCTGCATTCATTACTTTTGGGAAATAAGAACCTGGCCACCAGGAGGAGGCAAAGACACCCCAGCCAAAGGCTTAAATAACTCCTCCACTTCCCTCATCTCCCAGTCATTCTTTACCTTTCGTCCCAGGAGGATGGCAGAGAAGTGTCAGAATTTTTAATTTTTGTTTTTCTCTCTTATGAAGGGTAGTACTCTTCGGCATGGGACAGGAGTTTTAAATAGTCCTGTCAGTCTCTCAGTGAGGGCTTGGATGTAAGTTAGAGCTCAGAGATGCAGGGAGTTTCTTTCTGTGAAACCATCCCGACTCATATTAACAGCTCCTCAAGCAATCGGCGTTGTCGAACTTCGCTTCGCTGCCTGCTTTCTTCTCTCAAGTCCATGGCGGAGGCGATGCTACTATCCATCACACTTGAAGGGCCGTGTTTCTGTTCCACGGCGTAGATTCTGGTAAGATCGTTTCATTTTACTTTATTTGCAATGTACTGTAATGTGAATGTTCCCGAGAGGCTACCACCTTGCGGGTCTAACTTATACATAAGGGTCTCAGTGAGTCTCTTTCAGTATCTTGGAATCGAGGGTTAATATCTCCTGAGGGGGGTTATGGAACAGGGAGGGTTTATAATCATGTTTATGTGATTCAACCTGCTTATGTGCGATGTTTACTGGGCTCGTGGTTGGAACATTAAAGCCTTTGGAAGTGATGTGGCCTTTTGGTTGGGCGCGATTGTTTGGTCTGTACGGTTCACCTTGTGTTCAGACGTGACTACGTTCCGTTTTTCCATTTCCGCATTTCCGACAGCGTGTAGCGAAGGAAATTTTCTAGTCCGCAGGGATCTGGTCATAGAGGTGGTGAGTGCCCCAGCCATTGGGGGTGTCAGGTGCCTTTTATAGTTTTCACTACTTTAGTCCATATTTAAATATACTCCATCCAGTTATGGAGGATTCTGATGCTGAGACTGTGTTAATTTCAGATTCAGTTACAGAGGATTCTGATACTGAGACTATTTTGATTTCAGATTGTGTGTCCGGTGATGAATCCAGAGTGACCTTGTTGATGCCTGTCAACCAGTTTTGTTCCGTATGCAATTTCAGAGCGCCTGGTTCTTCAGGCTCATGGAATCAAGGGACTGCTGAGCCATCCGCCTCTGGGGGTCCTGTCCTCCGAGAGGCGAGTTCCCTACTAAAAAATCATACTTCTGCACATGCGGGTAACCCAGTTTATGGTTCCTCCATGAGGGGTGGCGTGTTTCCCCCGGAGGTTGCAGCAAGTTTTCGCTTCCACATAATGTTGGCAATTGTTCGTCTGCAGAGTCCTGACGTTTATTTGAGAATTTGCTCGTGCCCTATTGTCCCGGGCCTTCCGCCTTGGGGAGGGTCTCTACAGTTCCCCGTGGGTTATCTGTCCCTGAGTGTTGTGCCTTCCGTTACAGGATTGCGCGCCTTCGCGTATTGCTCAGACATGTTTTTCAGTTATTGAATGACCCTATCGTTACCAGATACGGGGATTTTCAGTCTAATAATTCGAATGGTGCACCTCATTAGACATGTGGTGATGAAGTAATCTCCTGATTGTCATTTGTTTGAGATCTTTCCCAGTTTTTGAAAGCTAGGGCTCCGTTTTACTGGTCCTGCGGGTAGGCCTGTGTTTTTTTTGGGCGTTAACCTCCGGGTTGCCTTATATTTTATTTATATCTGATGGGATGTCTTTTATTCGTTTTTGTTTCCTTCGGGAACCTTCTGGGATTGATACTCTTTATTACGTCTTCGGAAGTTGTTGGACATGTTAGTCCTCTGTTAAAAATGTCTGTTTTCTGTTTTTACCCCTACGAGGGAGAATTTACGCAGCTTGGTGGTTGGGACCCTAGGTGCAGGCTGGTCCTGTCGGGTTCGTTCGGTCTTGTGGCTGTTCAGACACGTGGTGCTGTTCTGCTCTGCTGGTTCGGTTGAAGCGCTGAGTGCTCAGGTTATCATTGTTTTTTCATGTTCAACTAAGCATTTGAGAGAACCTTTGGGTCCGTGAGGTGGGAAGGATTGTTTCAGTCCTTATAGCCTTCAGCCAAAGATGAACGGGCAGGGGAGTTTTCTCCGCTGCGTCACTCTATCTAGCATCTGATTTCATCAGAACTTAGAGTTTCCTCCCCCATGTGGTGGGAGGGCTTAATGCCCTTTACCGCTATTGAGCGGTTTGGCTTTAATTTTTTAGGCCAATGGATTTGTCCTTTTGGGCTTGATCCAACAGCTAGTATAGCTGTCTAGCATGTGGAAGGTTTGCAGTTTGAAAACTGTTGCAGCTGTTGACACCTTGCAGGTGTACACGTAAGCTATTTCTATTATTTCTAGATGCAGCTCTTACTCTTGACTGAGTCATAAGAGGCCTTTGAGTCTTCTTCTATTCCCTCCGGGTGAGTGGATCTCCTTTTATGGATCTGTGTTCCGGGTGATAGTTGTTCCCTGCTGGGATTTTTGTTTAGTTTGGGGTTCTCTGGAGCTGGGTAGGCTTAGTGCCTTCTCTTCCTTGTGTCCTCTGCTTGTGCGGAGGTGTTAGGGAGATTACTCCTGTTACTAGGATTTTTTTTACCTCAAGTTATCCCTTGGTTGTCCTGAGGCTCTGAGAGGTATCTTCATACGACTTCTAGCCTTGCTCCTTGGAGCGTTGAACTTAGCTAGGGGTGGTTCCTTCCTTTTGGTCAGGGCTTTAGAGTTCTCTTGCTATCTGGATTTTCTGGATATGCATCCGTACCCTTGCGTCTGGCTTTTTAGTTCTAGGGTAAGGTTTTCCTGAACTATTGGGTACCCGGACCTGTTTTTCTCCCTGAGACTTCCGGTTGCTGAAGCTTTGCTTGGCCTTTTTACTAACCCAGTCTTGGGTGGTTTTGGAATCTTGGATCTCAGGGCTGGTTGGGGTGTTCCACGGTAGTGGGAACTTGGGCTTTGTCCTTGCTCCATCTACCTACCCTGGTCATGGTTTTCCAGGTTTTCTGAGTATTTTTTACTCTTTGCCACAAGAGTAGCCCATATCATCTGGTGGTTAGCCATGTGGCTTGATCCGCAAAGGTGGTTGGTTCATACCCAGCTGCTGGCATTGGATGTCCAATTTCTGGTGCGTCTTAGGGTTGCATTCCCCTGGTCAGCTTGCCAGTGTTCCCGTGGATTCCCTGCTCTGCAGGCGAATAGGTTGGCTGTGCCTCTGCTCGGCAGGCTAGTTTTAGTGGGGGCTCCTTTTCTAGGACATCTGTGTTGGGAATTTCTCTTCCCATTAGCCGGTGCCTTCGGGCCTTGAGGACAGCTGTTGCCCTTTCAGCGTCATCCCTTTTCTTTAGGGGATTTTCTCCTCCTTATGGAGATTGAGTCCTACCTTGGGGCTTCTCCTGGATTGGAGGTGGAAAGGTGGGAATGGTTCCCCCTGGGGTCTTGCTGGCTCCAAGCAGACTTGTTGGGCCTTTATTTGATAGATCCTTAGGTCTATGGCCTTGTTGTCTGTTTCAGAGTCAGGTTGTACTTGTGCTCTGTGGGGATGGCTGTGCTATCCTTACGCTCGTTCCTGTACCTGTTTCAGGATTCTTTGATTCCCTGTTTTGGATCCCGGGGGCTGGGTTGGTCCAGCGGAGTGTGGGTCTGCAGGTCGGAATGACAGAGCGGCCGAAGGAGCTGCGTTCGGGTCGCAGTCTCCTCTGAATGTGTGAGCTTTGTTGAGTCTATCCTGTTAGCTTAGTCTGCTAGGGTATAGATTTTCCTTTCAACTTGCTCCATTGATTAGAAGAGGGTTTACTCTTCCTTCGGGTTTTGAGGGTATACTCTCCTTCTTGGGGGGCTTTGATTGAGGTTTTGTGTTCCCCTTTTCAGGGACCTGTGTGTAGGTCCGGCGACATAGGTTGCCTGGATCGTGCCCTCTGTCTGGGGGTTGCTTTGGTAGTCTGTTTATTGCTTGACTACTTTTTCATCCTCGCAAGTACCCTCTGTGTCGTCCTGTTGGGACTCTGTGTTCTCAAACTTGGGGTTTTTCACCTGGGTGTAATACACACTTTTTTATGGTCGAATACTTTGGTATTCTATGTCCAGACACTGGGAGGATTTTGCCTTTTCAGTTGCATTCCGTGCTTGCAGGATATTGGAGAGATGGCTGTTCTGTCTCTGTGCCCGGTCTTATCCCGGGTTTCTCTTGGTATAGGCGTAGCCTCCTTTCCCTGTTTGGGCCCCATTGGGTCTCTGTGAGCTGGGCTCACTCATGGAGGTGTTCTTTTTGTATTAGAGGACCTTTCGGCTTCCTTGGTTCTCCTTTGCCTAGTTCCCTTGGGGGTGTCAACTGGTGTTGCCTTCATTTGTGGAGATGAGAGGTGGGGGACCGTTTGTTGGGTGACGGTGTCTCCTGGAGGACTGTTGGCTCAGTTGAGCCCGTTTGCGGTCTCTGGTTTGGATTCTGGAGTTACTGCGAGTCAGTGTCATTGGGGCTTTTCCTCTTAATTTTTTCTCGGCTTCGGACGAAGCAGGGTTTTTATAGGGTAGAGGTTCAGGCCTGGTGCCCTCAGTATGGGCTGCCTATTGTACCTTCCCATCTTGGCATTCAGTGTCCTCTATAGCTTGGGTATTGTTTTCCCAAAAATAATGAATGCAGCTGTGGACTCTTTCCATTTAAGAAGAAAAACATAAATTATGCTTACCTGATAATTTCCTTTTCTTCTGATGGAAAGAGTCCACAGCTCCCCACCCGTAATTTTATTTGGGGCGTTATTATATTTTTCTAGCACCTTTCACCCTATTTCTTCTACTGTTCCTTGTTCCTCGGCAGAATGGCTGGGGGATGAGGGGAGTGGGAGGAGTATTTAAGCCTTTGGCTGGGCGGTCTTTGCCTCCTCCTGGTGGCCAGGTTCTTATTTCCCAAAAGTAATGAATGCAGCTGTGGACTCTTTCCATCAGAAGAAAAGGAAATTATCAGGTTAGCATAATTTATGTTTTTAACTAGACTGTCCCTTTAAGCTAAAATTAGCTAATATTAAATAATATCACTTTGTTGCAGAAATTATCATTAAATAACTTTATGTAAAATTATGCAATTTAAAAAAAATTACATGCTTTATCTGAATCATGAAACTCTCATTTTGACTTTTGTGGCCCATTAAAGTTAAGTCAGAAGTAACTTAAAGGTATATGAAACCTCAATTTTTTTGTTTTCATGATACAAATAGAGCTTACAATTTTAAACACCTTTATAATCTATTAACTTTTCTTTGTTTTCTTAGTATCTTTTGTTGAAAAGCAGGGACGTAGGCTTAGGAGCTGGCCCAGCAGTTTTGCAAGAATGGTATCCATTTGCAAGAGCAATTTATAGCAGCACGATTCCCTGCCATGTAGAGCTTCAGACACCTACCTAGGTATCTCTTCAACACAGAATATCATGGGAACAAAGTAAATTTGATAATAGAAATAAATTGAAGCTTTTTTTTAAAATGGTGTTCTCTGTGTGAATCACAAAACAAAATGTTTGGCTTTCATATCCCTTTAAATTGATTTGGACAGAGCATTTTAAACAACTTTTCAATTAACGTCTATCATCCATCAATTTCCCTTAGGTCTATCATCCATCAATTTCCCTTAGGTCTTTTGGTATTCTTTTGTTAAAGTGTAATCCTAGGTGAGCTGAGGAGTGTGCACGTGCTTTTAACCACCTGGCAGCAATGTTTGCAACAAGGTTTAGAGCAGAGCTTTCTAAACTTGTCATGTTGGTGACACACTTTTTAGACCTACATCATTTTGCGACACAGTGATTCAGTTGTACTAGCAAACAGGAGGTTAAACTAACTTGTTTTAAGAGATACGGACACATACAATGATATAATAATGAAATGTATTTAAGTAACAGTATGTAAGTAAGTGCAAGAATTAAAAAAACAGTTTAATAACACCAATAGCTACTTACTATTTTAATGGGATGTATGAGGTTGATGGGATGAACACAGTTTATGAATATTTGGTGGAATATTAGACACTCGCATTTTTAAGCTTCCCCTTCCTATCCATATATCAAGAGCAGGAACAGCAATGCACTACTGGGAGCTATTTGCAAAAAAAACCCCACTGACTTCAGCTCAGCATTTAAGCTGCCGCCCTCAGAGCTCGGTGAGTGCGATTGACTACTGCCCGCGCTGCAAACGCACTGCTGTCCCACTCACTGACTTCACATGCAGTCACGAGCCAATTAAGGAGACTACACGTGCAGTCAGGAGCCAATGTGCCGCCAAAGCCACCAATGGGAATAGTTTCAGTTCCCACTGAGCTGCGCCAATAGGTTAAGATGATCTGTGACCCCCTAGGTATCAATCACGTGTCAACCATGTGATATGCGTAGCAGGCAAGCGGAAAGTCAGAAACCCAAAAACAATTTTTTAAAAATTTTTACATTTAAAAAAAATTATGCTGAAGCAGGGACACACCTACACACTGCTGCTGACACACTAGTGTGTCCCGACACACAGTTTGGAAAGCACTGGTTTAGAGCAATGTTGTACTTACAAATACTGCTACCATAGAATGGTACAGACATTCTGACAGCAGAGTTTGCAACTATGTATAACATGACTATAAACAAAGTTGCTTGCACTGCGGCCAGATGGCTGAGGACATGTGCACGCTCCTGAGCTTACGTTAAATTACTCTTTAACAAATAATATCAAGAAAACTTAGCAAAATTGATAATAGAAGTAAATTGGAAAGTTGTATGAATTTTGTATTCTGTACCTGAATCATAAACATTTATTTTGACTTTACTGTTGCTTTAAGTAACATTGGCATAATATTCTGTGGAGAAAACTAAGTGTTATTATTATTATTGATGAAAATTGAATATGGAATTTAGACATTAGCATTCCTTACGTTTGAAAGCGTTTAAACAAATAAAAAGTGTCAGCACACCAGGATTGGGCAAACCGTATCCTCTCTTTAGGTTTATTCTATACTTTTTGTTCACCCTGCGACAATACTATGGATTAAAGGGACAGTCTAGTCCAAAAAAACCTTTCATGATTCAGATAGGGCATGTAATTTTAAACAATTTTCCAATTTACTTTTATCACCAATTTTTCTTTGTTCTCTTGGTTTTCTTAGTTGAAAGCTTAACCTAGGAGGTTCATATGCTAATTTCTTAGACCTTGAAGGCCGCCTTTTAATAATGCATTTTAACAGGTTTTTCACCACTAGAGGGTGTTAGTTCATGTTTTTCATATAGTTAACACTGTGCTCATGCACGTGAAGTTACCTGGGAGCCATCACTGATTGGCTAAACTGCAAGTCTGTCAAAAGAACTGAAATAAAGGGGCAGTTTGCAGAGGCTTAGATACAAGATAATCAGGTCTCAGGGAGCTTAGTTTATTCTATTATGAATCCTGTTTTTAGTACTTGATATGGACTGTGTTGTTGACATTGTAATTACTGTTGTTTATAGCTTATTTTGGTAAGGAGGGTAACCATGAAAGTTCTTCTGCACTATATGAAACGCAGATTATATGTATAAGCTATTAATCTATTTTTTTCCCCTGTTAAATTGTAACTAGTACAGTTTCAATGATTCTGTAAACCTGTTTGTAAAACTAATTCAAATTAATTCTCAAAAAATATCCTTTTTAATTATATTGATATCCTTTGTTGAGCAGCGACAATAAATTACAGGGATCTAGTTGAACATATTGTTTGAGTCTATGACAAGAAGCATATATGTGCTGCTACCAGTCAGCATCTAGGGATATAAAATCCTACATTTTTCCTTCATGATTGAGATATAGCATACAATTTCAAACCACTTTCCAATTTATTTATATTATTACATTTGCTTCATTTTCTTGGTATCCTTTGTTTAAGGAGCAGCAATACATTACTAGGAGCTAGCTGAAAACATCAGGTGAGCCAATAACAACTAACTTATATGCAGGGCCGGCTCAATCATGGGACCAAGTGGGTCCAAGGGACCCAGGCAGCACTTGACATGGGGCAGCACTTTATTGACTGAGTCAGTCACTGTCAGACCCTGTCTTCTGTCTCTGTGTGGGAATTCACAAAGACACAGAATCAACCCCCTAAATTATTTCCCACTTATGCTGAAATTGTGCATAAGCATTGGTTGCATGCAGGTAGGCAAGCTTAGTAATGTCAGTGGCCAGGCTAGTAGGTTGATAATATTAATCAATAATGTTATTATTGGGGGGCGTCATTGTAATCTTGGACCCAGGCAGCACAATGTCTTGAGCCGGCCCTGCTTATATGTGCAGTTAGTTACCAATCAGCAGTAGTGCATTGGTACTACTGAGCTTGGTATACTTTCAACAAAAGGATAACAAAGGATCAAAGCAACTTTGATAATATAAGCACAATGGAAACTTGTTTAACATTCTATGCTCTATCTGAATCACATAAAAAAGGTTTTATGTCCCTTTAAGAGAGGAGAGGTTATTTCTAGACTAATTCAGTGGTTTGGTGTTCCTGGGTACAGGCTATTGTTTCCAACTACAGACAGGCTGTGACCCAGTCTACGTCTTCTGCCAAAAGTCTGTCACTGTTTGCAAAAAATAGGTATCACAGTAACAAGCCTCTGGCATGGGCTTCAGTCTCATGGTGTAGCATTTATTGTGGTTAAGGCAGGGGGCATATTCACTGGAAAGCCACAATGTGTAGCATTTGCAAACTAATAAAAAATGTGTGCATTTAAATGAAAAGTCTGCCCTGTAACTGAAACGATTGTACTTATGTGTGTTTTAATAACATGAAACTGTTGTCTGTGCATGTGTGTGTTTTTAAAGGACAATTAAAGGGACAGTAAAAGAGAGATTTTTATATAAAATGTTTAGTTATGCATAATGACAGCTTTGCTATTTATTTTGATTATTTATTTTGCCCCTTTTCATGTTATGTAGCTCTGAAAATTGAGACATTTCTAATTCTGAGAACTTAAAAAGCACCCTGCTGACTTTTCAGGGATACCTCAGTTACATATATACATATGATTGTTTTTATTAGACAACAACTGCAAAATGGTTCACTTTATACTAACTTTATGACAGTGACCTTGTCTGTAAACTAAAGCCCAGATTGGCTCCTCTAAATAAGGTAAATGGTGGGTGGAGTTTGGCTATAAAAAAAAAACTGCAGTAAAAATTATGTTAATTTGATTAAAAAACGTTGACACTTAGCTTTTATGTTCTATAGAAACACAACATAGTAACATACTAGTAACATAGCAGATGAGGTTAAAAAAAAGACAGACGTCCAACCAGTTCAACCTATACAAATCTTAATAAATTTAAAATAAAAGCTCCATTTGAGCTTAAATTAATCACATTAAAAAGGGGACCCATTTAGCACAAGCAATCATATTCCAGAAATGTATCTAAACCATTTTAAATGTATCAAATATATTGGCATTTACTACCTCCTCAGGTATAATTTGATTGCTCTTACAGTGAAAAAAACATTTACTTTGCTGGAGATTAAAACTCCTTTCCTCCAGCCTTAAATTGTGACCTCTTGTCACAAACCATTTTCTTGGACTAAACAGAGCTTTCACTATCTCTGTGTATGAGCCTTGGATATATTTATATAATGTAATTGTCATCTCTCAAGCGCCTTTTTTTCTAGAGAGAGCAGACCCAGTTTGGCTAACCTCTCCTCATAGTTTAAATTATCCATTCCCCTGATTAGCTTTGTGGCCCTTCTCTGAACTTTTTCTAAATCTGCAATGTCTTATTTTGAGATTGGTCTCAAAAACTACACTCCATACTCAAGGTGAGGTCTTACCAGGGATTTATATAGTGACAGAATTATGCTTTCCTCCCTTGCAACAATGTCTCTTTAATACATGCTAGTATCTTATTAGCTTTAGAAGCCGCTGCCCTGCATTGTGCGCCTATGTTTAGATTGTTACCTGTAACTACTCCCAAATCCCTTTTTCTCCTCTGTTTTGCTAAGTCTAGTCCCATTTAAATAAATGTTGCTTGCTTATTTTACTTCCAAAATGTAGAACCTTGCATTTTCCAAAATTAAATCTAATTGTCAATTATTCTAATTTTTTCAGATCCCCTTGTAAAGCAATTTCATTGTGCACTGACCTAATGACCTTACACAACTTTGTATCATCTGCAAAAATAGAGATGTTGCAATTTAATCCTTGCTCCATGTCATTAATAAAAAATATTAAAAAAACAGGGCCCAGTACTGATCCCTGGGGGACTCCACTGATTACCTTTGTCCAATCTGAGTATGATCCGTTTACTACTACTCGTTGCTCCCTGTCTTATTCAGTTATACAGTATATCCATGAACTAACATTTCCAGCAATTCCCATTCCCTTCATTTTGTACATTAATCTCTCATGTGACACTGTATAAAACACTGTTGCAAAATCCAAGTATGTCACATCAACTGATTCCCCATTATATTTTTACTTCCTTGTAGAATCTAATTAGATTCATTTGACATGATCTATTTCTCATAAAACCATGCTGGTTTGAACTCATAATCTTGTTTACATGAATATACTTATCAATATGATCCTTTATAATCCCTTCAAGTATCGATGTCAGACTAACTGGTCTATAGTTTCCTGGATCAGCTCTGCTTACCTTTTTAAAAAGTGGCACCACATCAGGTTTACGCCAGTCCTGGGGTACTATGCCTGAGGATACTGAGTCTTGAAAAATTAAGAGTAGCGTTTTGACTATAACAGTGCTTAGTTCCTATAAAACCCTTGGGTATATTCCATCTGGGCCTGGAGTTTTATTTACCTTAATATCATCCAGTTTTATCCTGATATCCTCTAGAGATAACCTAGTTAATGGTATGGGACAGTATGTTCTAAAACAGAAACGTCTTAATTACAAGATGTTTACTGTCCCTTTAAATACAGTAGAATTGCATGATCAACAAATGCATAATAAAAAGACAATGCAAAAGAACTTAGTCTGAATTTCAAAGGAATAGTAGATTTCCCCCCCACACAAATTTTCCTTCTCCTTGCATCATGTGACAGCCATTTGCTAATCACAAAATGCATATATGTATACACTGTGACATCTTGCACATGAACAGTAGGAGTGTGCATATTAAAGGATTGTGCACATTTTGATAATGGAAGTGAATTGTAAAGTTGTTTATAATTGTGTGCTCTACCTGAATCGTGAAAGTTTCATTTTGCCGTTAGTGTTCCTTTAATAATGTGCTAAGTAAATTGTAATCAGCCTAATTACACAACCTATAATGTAATATTTTCATTTTGTTGATCTGTATCATTCTAGTTATCTGTCTCTACATCTGTAGGTCTTTATACACACTTGTATACAGAAATTCAATGTTTGTATCATTAGTATTATAAAAAATATAATTTGTTTGTATAGCACTGCACAATTCTATAGCACTGGCATAACCTTATAACCTGTGCGTTTTATGTGTGTGCAGGTTGTACCAGCACTATTTTAGGTCAATTAAACAGTTGGTATAAAATAGTTTTGCAGTTGTTATCTGATAGAGCCAGTTAGGGACATAAATGTAGCAGGGTTAGCCTTAACAAGTCAGTAGGGTGTATGTCACGGGCACCGTGCTGCAAGGGTTAAACCCCTACCTCCCTACTACCTCACCCCTGTTTGTTTCTCAGCGGTTTTGGGCTCTTCTGAGCAACCACGATCTCTAGGAGTCTTTGTTTGCTTGTTTTTGTGTTCCTACTTTGTCAGAGAAGAGCTGGTCTCTTACTGGAAAAACCCTCCTAGGCTGGCCGGGCTCCCGGAACTCCCAGTCGGCCACAGAACAGCAGGACACCCACTAACTTTACTCCTGGTCACTCCAGCGGCCCTTTGCCCCAGAGCTCCGCTCTTTTTTGGATTGGTTGCCCCTAGGGAGAACAAGAGGTGGGGGAATTACCGGAGGGGTTTTGGACACCCCTACCCCCATAACTTCTAGTTCCCAGTAACGAATCACGCCACTTTTTGGACTGTGGCATCTGGAACCGAGAACTTGGAAGTGCCGCTGCTCCCCTGGGATCACCCCGAAACCGCCACCCCTGGGTCCTGGGATTCCTGGTCTGTCTGGAGGGGCGGGAATGGTGGGAAACTTGTGGGATTGTCCAGTATCTTCTCAAGATGAGCTTTGTGTATAAAAGTAGTGTGTGTTTTCCAATAAAATCAGTTCTTCTTTGTTCCACCTAAATGCTAGTTGTCTAGTTATTTGGATGGGAATTGCTAAAATCACTCTCTCTCTCTCTGCTACATAGCAGCTGGTTCCAGGTGTTGGAAGATCGTTTTGGCGTAGCTACCCAGTCAGGGTAGCAGGAGATCCGTCACAGTGGTGGCAGCGGTGGGATGCTTCTATATACCTGGTACGTTCAAACCACCACCTGAAGACTTCTGTGGATGGAGTGCTATGATCGGCTCCAAGTCAACAGAAGCCATCATAGCCGAGCTGATGGCAGATGATTAGGCTAGGGCCCTCGATATGGAAGCGGGTGGTAGCCAAGACAGCGACACCCCTGACAACTCCTCCCAGGGGACTACGACGTCCAGTCTGGATGATCAAATCCGATGGAGAATATCCCTCCTGGGACCCAACCCGTCCCCAGAAGCTGTCGCTAGGACTATATCCAAGGCCAGCCAGATTTGCATGCTGGAGTTCCAGAAAGATCTGAGGGGAGCGGTGTTATCCCACCGAGAACCCAACCCAAGACCCTGGAAGCTACCTTACGAGGCTTTCCGGGCATTTAAGGATGATGGGGCTGAAGAGGTCAACTTCTACCTCCAGTACTTCGAGACCCAGTGCATGTTGCATGGGATTGCTGCGACAGACCAAGTCCCAATCTTGGCTGGAAAGCTGACCGGCAAGGTGGCGGAAGCTTTCCAGACTGTTCCTCCCGAGGAGGAGAAGGATTATGACCGGGTGAAGGAACGCATCCTTACCCGGTACGGGCTCACCCCAGAGGCCCATCGACAGAAGTTCAGGGATCTACACAGACAAGAAGGGCAGTCGTAAACTGAGTGGACCCACTGGTTAGCCCGCTTTTTGAACTCCTTGATTACAGGTTACCACGTAAACATACTGGAGGAGGCACTGCAGCTCATCCTCCTGGAGCAATTCTACTCCCGCATCCCGGCCAAGATCCGGGACTGGATTAAAGATTAGTTAACCAAGGACTGCTGATCAGGTGACCGTCCTGGCCGACCAATACGTGGATGGCTGGCGCCAGACCCGCACCACCCTGGCTCCAGGAAGTTCTGGTCAATGGACAGGCTTTCCAGGGATTAATGGACACTGGTGCTACTCTTACCTTGATCCAGCCTCACCTGGCCCCCAACTACAGCCGCTCAAGGAAAACCATAGCTATCCGAGTGGCTGGCAGCGCTGTTGTCCAGGCTCCCATAGCACAAGTCTATTTAAACTGGGGTGTAGAAGCCCGTGCTGTGCAGGTTGGCATTATGAGGAAGTTGCTGGCTGAGGTGTTTTTAGGCAATGACCTCGGCCACCTTGTCTCCGCCTTTCTGGGAGATACTCTCCAGGACATAGCTGCAGTTGTCACCCACCAGCAGACCCGACAGCAAGGCATTTCTCCAGGATTGGGACCACAGGTAAGACCAGTTCCCTCGACTACCTCTCGACCCCGTACCCCCATCCTAACCTCCTTCCTGGCCTCTACCCATCACTGACGAACCGTCCCGACTACCCCCTTGCCTCAGCCTCCAACCCCAGACCTACTGCCCGACCAGCCTATTATTCCCCCTGACCAACTTCCCTGGGCATCTCCGTCTGACTTCGCCCAAGCCACCCTGAGTGACCCAACACTAGCTCCATACAGAGACAGAGTAGGGTCCAACCCCCAAGGACCCGGTGAGGAGCACAGCCAGTGGTTGGGAGGTCTCCTGTACCAGATCTACAAGAGATGGAAGGGTCAGGTGCCTAAACGACAGCTAGTTGTACCAGAAAAATTCCGGTCCGACCTGCTACGAATAGGACATGACATTCCCCTTGCTGGACACTTAGGGAAGTCCGGAACCCATCACCGCCTAGATCAGATCTATTACTGGCCCGGATCGGAAGAGCAGAAATTAAGGAATATTGTACAACGTGTGAAGTATGCTAGAAGGTAGGGAAAACCGGCGACCACAAGAAAGCTCCCCTGCACCCCCTCCCCATTACCGACAAACCCTTCAGCAGAGTTGCTGTGGACATAGTAGGTCCATTAGCCCGACCCAGTCCCTCCGGAAATAAATATATTCTCACCGTGGTGGACTATGCCACCCGGTACCCAGAGGCAATCCCTCTGGCCAACAGCCAGGCGTAAAAAGTGGCAGATGTCCGGCTCCGGATATTCATCAGGGTAGACTTCCCCCGGGAAGTGATGTCCGATCAGGGAACACAGTTCACTGCAGAAATTACTAGACATCTATGGAAGCTGTACGGGATTAAACCCCAGCACAGCATGCCATATCACCCCCAAACTAATGGGTTATGCGAGAGGTTTAAAGCAGATGCTGAGGACCTTCTCCGTCACCCACAAAGATTGGGAAAGGTTTTTGCTGCACCTTATCTTTGCCCCAGGAATCCACAGGGTTTTCCCCTTTTGATTTAGTTTACGGTAGGCAAGTACGGGGACCCTTAGACCTTGTTAGATGACACTGGGAAGGGGGCTCCAGGGGAGGAAGGACACTCCATTGTGGAGTACGTCCTCCACCTCCGGGATAGACTGAAGGATCTCAACGACCAAGTTCGGGGGAACCTCCAGAGTGCTCAGAGTAAGCAGAAGCGTTGAAAGAAATGCTCGTGCCCCCACACTGATAGTTGGATAGAAGGTGCTTGCCCTGATGCCTATCAAAACAGATAAGTTACAGGCTGTCTGGCAAGGCCCTTACCGGGTAGTAGAACAGATTAATGACACCACCTACCTAGTAGCCAAATGCTCAGATGGCAGGATCCAGAGAACCTTCCATGTGAACATGCTGTAGGCATACTCCGGGCGAGCCCAAGATGTGGCCGCGATATGTGCCCTGGCTGTGGAGGACTCAGTCTCCCCGTGCCGGAGCTTCCCCTCCCCGCTGAAACCCCCCAGGAAATAGCTGATATCGCCCTAGATGAGAGGTTAGCGGCTGCCCAGAGGCAGCAAATCGAGCACTTACTAGATGGCCGGCAAGAGATGCTCCCTAATTTCCCCGGGTATACTACAGCAGCCATACACCGAGTAGAGACTCCGGGACAGACCCCCCTGAGGCAGGCAGCTTACAGAGTCCCCGAAGCAGTCAGAGACAGTATGCACCGGGAGCTCCGGGGAATGTTGGACCTCGGTGTTGTTAAACCGTCCAACAGTCCCTGGGCCTCCCCGGTGGTACTGGTACCCAGGAAAGATGGCACTATCTGGTTCAGCATTGACTACCGTAAGCTCAACGACAGAACCACCACCGACCCCTACCCCATGCCCCGAGTTGATGACCTCCTGGACAGAATTGCCCAAGGTAATTTCCTGACCACTCTTGACCTCTGCAAGGGAAACAAGCAGATCCCTCTAGACCCTGAGTCAGCCACCAAGTCTGCCTTCATCACCCCTTTCGGCCTCTACTAGTTCACAGTAATGCCATTTGGGATGAAGAATACTCCAGCCACCTTCCAGATAATGGTGGATCGCCTGCTGGATGGCCTCCAGGACTATGCCTGTGCATATCTGGATGACATCGCCATCTTTAGCGACACCTGGGAAGACCATTTGGTCCACCTAGGCATCGTCCTAGATCGCCTCAGTGCCGCCAGGCTCACTCTGAAGCCCGACACATGTACTATAGGGCGCTCGGAGGTCCAGTACCTGGGCCACCGAGTGGGCTGTGGGAAGCAGCGGCTAGAGCCAGCCGAAGTTGAGACAGTGGCAAACTGGCCCACCCCTCGATCCATGACCCAAGTCTTAGCATTCCTAGGAACCGCCGGTTATTATCAACGGTTCGTCCCTACTTACAGTACCTTGGCAAAACCCCTGACCGACCTGACCCGTAAAAGACTGCCCGACAGGTCCTGTGGTCCCCAAAATCCAAGGCTGCTTTGGTCTCTGCCCCTGTCCTGGCTGCTCCTAACCCCAACAAACGTTTTTGTGTTCATACAGATGCCTCCATGTTTGGGTTGGGAGCAGTCCTAAGCCAAGTAGACAAAGGAGGACAAGACCACCCCATAGCCTACATCAGTAGGAAACTGTTACCCAGAGAGGTAGGCTATGCGGCGGTGAAAAAGGAATGCCTGGCCCTGGTATGGGCCTTCAAGAAACTGCAACCGTACCTATATGGAAGGCCTTTCACTGTCCTCGCAGACCACAACCCTCTGATGTGGCTGAACCGAGTATCGGGAGATAATGGACGCTTGTTAAGGTGGAGTTTAGCTCTGCAGCCCTTCAACTTCAACGTTCAGTACAGGCCAGGAAAAAGCAATGAGAATGCTGATGGACTTTCCCGGCAGCCTGAACTTGAGTGCTCCTTGGACAGCCCCAAGTAGACCCGTGTGGATCTATCCGGGTCTGCCAAACTGGAAGGGGGAAGTTGTCACGGGCAAGGGTTAAACCCTTACCCCCCTACTACCTCACCCCTGTTGTTTCACAGCGGTGTTGGGCTCCTCTGAGCAACTGGGATCTCTAGGAGTCTTTGCTTGTTTTTGTGTTCCTACTTTGTCAAGGAGGAGCTGGTCTCTGACCGGAAAAACCCTCCTAGGCTGGCCGGGCTCCTGGAACTCCTGGTCGGCCACAGAACAGCAGGACCCCCTGGTCGCTCCAGCTCTTTGGGGGATTGTTAGGCCCTAGGGAGGACAAGAGGTGGGGGAATTACCAGATGGGAGCTCCTTTGGGAACTCTGGGTTTTGGACACCCCTACCCCCATAACTTCAATGGACTGTATCTCTGGTCCAAATGACACACTGGAAGTGTCGCCGTTCCTATGGGATCACCCTGAAACCACCACCCCTGGGTCTTGGGATTCTGTGGGACTGTGGCTGCTATGGAGGCGCTGGTCTGTCTGGAGGGGGGCAGGAATGGCAGGAAAATTGTGGGATTGGACAGTGTCTTATCAAGATGAGCTTTGTGTATAAAAGGATTGTGTGTTTTCCAATAAAATCAGTTCTTCTTTGTTCCACCTAAATGCTAGTTGTCTAGTTATTTGGGTGGGGATTGCTGAAATCACTCTCTCTCCGCTACATAGCGGCTGGTTCCAGGTGTTGGAAGATCGTTTCGGAGGAGCTACCCAGTCGTGGTAGCAGGGGATCCGTCACAGTGTATTTTAAGTTCCAAGAATTAGAAATTGCTCAATTGTCAGAGCTAAATTACATGAAAAAGGGCAGATATTCATCTAAGGGAGATTTATGAAATGTATATACAAGGATGCTCTGAGAAAGTTTTTTCAGTAGTTAGAATATTTATATTGTGTGGTCACCAGAATTTTTTTTTTTTGTGGAAATGTTTTTGTTTTTTCCTGTTCTGGAAATAGCTCTTATAGCAACTTGGGAAAAGTTTTAACATTGCTCAAAAACCATGGATCCTCAGCTTTCCTGTAAATGCAGTGGATATTCCTTTAAGATTTCAGACTAGTTAGTCTTTTTTTCGGATTTACACAACAAAAGGGTGAGCGCTAATAAATAGCTAGTGATAACCTCAATGATTTATAAGCATGTACATACAATTAGAATTTCCAGCATTTTGGCATGTTAAAGGAAAGTTCAATTTCAGATTAAGAAGTGTATCTTTCTTCCCAACAATGGCAGCCTCCTCCTCACCAATAATGGTCCAGAGATGCTATATAAAAGACAAAACAAAGGGGCGCCTCATGTGTAGTATCATCAAATAAGCATAAAGCCACAGAAAAAAGCCAAATGGGTACTTACAAGGCTCTGGAGCACACCTATGTGCTTGTAGGGACAGGCTGCAGATTTTATCAGGTGTGACAGCTCACCCACAGAGGATATCAGTCATTAACTGTAGTAGGAAAATAAAACACAAGAAAAGCACCAAATTGTGCAGATCACAAAGGATATGGTGTTTGATTTAGCACAAAGAAAGATTGGGTACTCACTTATTAGATGAGCACACTTATGTGCTAGTAGGAGCAACCTGGCATATTATGGTAAGGTGTGTCAGCTCACCACTAAGGGACTTTTCCTTAGGATGCAATATCCAAAAGTGGCAGACTTCAGTGTGTTAGGTTCCACTCCAAGCAGGTGCAGGCAGGTAAAATCACTCACAAATGTATTTTTTAAAAATTAAAAAGTTCTATTTATTAAAAACAAATTAAAATACATATACAAATGAGTGAACTAGGGGCATACAGTCGAGCCCCCTTTTTTCGGTTTTGTTGCTCCCATAAGTGAATCAAAAGTTGGTAAGATTACTATTCTTATGTCCTTTACAAAGATCTAAAAGGACTTGTACTAAGGGGTTGATTTATCAAAGGCTTTTGCCAGCCTTTGAGCCCCTACGACTGCAGGTTCTCATAAGAGAACTTGCATGCCATATTTAACAAGCAGCGGTCATCAGGCCACTGCTTTCCTAACCTTTCGCCACCTCTAAAGGGGTGAAATTCAATCTCCGCTGTCTAGTCCGACCGGGGGGATTGACAGCTCCTGCCCATGCATGATTGGCTGTGCATGGGCAGGATTGCACGCCAGCGCAAAATAGTGCTCGTGTGCAATGCTGAATTCAATCTAAACTATAGCCTTCAATTCCTCAAATAAACCATATGTCTGTTATGTAGCTCTGAATCCATGTAGGCAGTCCATAAGGTCTACATGCAGTTCTTAAAGTCACAGCTAGATTTGATCCTATATACAGTGGAAATCTCACTGTTTAAGATCTTATAGTCTATCTTGTGAAATGCAATATCTCACATATATCACAATATTTGTGTAATGCAGCCAGATTCCCTATACATTACTCTGATTATCATTTGTTTTTATTAAAATCTTGAAAGCAGCTGATTGACAAGTCGGGGGAGTGAGCTGTCCGTGACGTATTGCGACGTCAGTGCGGAAGCACGTCTCGTAGCAGAGGTGGAGCTCGGGAGAGTAGCAGCGGGGAAAGCAAATGGTGCAGTGGCAGACTCACCCGATGCCGACACCAAGTGTGTCAGAATTCCTCAGGAAGTGGCTGCAACTCTGCAGGGCAGCCGTGAAGAGGCGGGCAGCATAGTGGCTGGCGGTGACCTGCAGTGGCCGGCCAAACACAGGCTTCGTAGCCTCTGTAGTTTTACAGTGGCGGAAGAGCCTCCTGTATAGGAGGGGAAGGAGACATACGCCATCAAGAGATCTCCTTTTTGACCTGAACCCCCAGAGTGGCTGTCAAGAAGGCACATGTAAGTAAATCATTTCTTGTCTGTGATTTAAAAACAACACACGCAGTGCCCAGCCGAAACAGGTAAAAGTCTGGGAACAGCTTTAATTAAGACTCTGCACATACTAAGGCTGAGATAAGAAAGAGAAAAACAAAAAAGGTATTTACAGCAAAGACACTAATTTAATGGAGAAATACTTAAAAGCGCAGAAGATGTCTCCCAAGATTAAACCTAGTGATAAAAGGAACACTAAAAACACCAGTGTGCTTAGCACATCCGTTGAAGAGAGTCCAGTAGGGGGCAGGGTGGAGGAGAGTAATGAAGCCAACCTCATAGCCTCCCAGGTGTGTGCCTTAATTCTACCTAAGATCGAAGAGATCAATTTGAGACTGATTACCATAGCTGAGGAGCTGAAAGCCCAAAGTGTAAGGATGTCAGCTATAGAACAAAGGTTATCAGATTGTGAAGACATGCAAAATGCCTGGGAACCTAAGCTGGAGTCTGTAATAAAAACCCACACACTGCTTGCCAATAGGCTGGAAGAAGCAGAGAATAGGAGCAGGCGTAATAACTTGAGGGTGATTGGCTTGCCAGAAAATGTTAAGCAGGAGGATTTACTACAATTTGCTGAGGAAACTCTCCCTCAAATCCTGAATGTGGAAGGGAAAAAAGAGCTGTTCAGTGTAGAAAGAGCTCATAGACTGGGCAGAGAAAAAGATGGAGTTTCCCTTAAGGATAACAGGCCACGTCCTGTCATTATTAAATATTTGAACTATAGAGCCAAGATGGAGATATTAAGAGCCTATAGGAGAAATCAGCAATTGGTCTTTAAAGACTCTAAGATTCTGCTTTTCCAGGACTTTTCCTTTGAAACGTCTACTAAAAGGAGACTCTTTTCAAAAATCTGTACTGAGTTGGTGAAAGAGGGAAGATTTTTTTCATTGTTGTACCCTGCAAAGCTGAAAATCAAGTCAGGAACAGACTTTTTTGTTTTTGAGTCCCCAGAACAGGCCCGCACCTTTTTGGATAAAGAAAAAGAAGTGTAACTTTAGTAGGATGCTCCTTGCCCTGAAAAGGGAAAAGGGCAACTCAATGTGAAAGTTAATAATTTTTAACAGAGAAGAGAGTGGAGGGAAGGAGTGAGGGGAGAGAAATTTTCTTTTTTTTTCTTTTTTTTTTTTTCACTATAAGGAAAGTTATTTGGATGCTTTTGTTTAAAAGGTTTGACAACAGGGTGAAACTCGTGATGGATTTTTTTTATTCTTTTTTTTTTTTCCCTTCTTGGGTTAAGGAATCGAATTATTCAGAGTGAATAGTAAACATGGTTATTGAATTGTTGCAAATTAATATTTGATATGATATGTTAGATGTTTCCACTTAGATTGTTTGAAAACAGGGTGAATTTAATGTTTAAGAGATTGGAATTTATAAGGTAGAACCTCTTGGCTCACTTTTTTCTTCCTCCTTCCTTTCCCCTCCCCCCCCCCTTTTTTTTTTTTTTTTTTTTTAAAACGTTAAAACACATGGTGTAATTTAAGGATTAAGGATCAGAATTACTCAAAGTAAACACTAAAATTTATCAAGTAAATTGTCACCAACCATTAAGTCTTGTAGATGTTTTTTTCACAGTACGGATACCCACTGAGATGTTTCTGCTTAAATTATTTGAAATCAGGGTGAATTTAATGTTTAAGAAATAGGAATATATAAGGTAAAATATATTTTTTTTTTTTTTCCTCTCCCTCTCCTTTTCCCCTTTCCTCTCTCTTCTCTCTCCTTTCCTTTTTACTTGTCCCTTTTGTTACTTTTTTTCTCTTTTCTCTTTTTATGGTAAATAGGAGCTCCTTTCATGTTTTTTAGTAAAAAGACTGTGTGTAATTATTATTGTGAAAATGATTTATTGATGGCCAGATTGGCTATGTTTGTGAAGTTTATGCTTGAACTTTGTACTACACAGCTAGGGAGCGCTGGGAATAAGGGTATAACAATTTTTAAAATCCTTTTTTTTTTTTTTTTATATATTCCTCTTTCTGCTTCTTGTCGCCTCTCGCCTCTCTCCCTCTCCCCATGTCCTTGAATATCGGGCATTTTGATGGTTAAGCTTATATCATGGAACGTTGGGGGAATTCATTCCCCTGTTAAAAGAAAGGCCATAATAAATTACCTTGGCAGAAGGAGCCCTGATATAGTCTGTTTGCAGGAGACCCATCTCTCTGAGTCTGAACACCTGAAATTAAAAGGGAAATGGGTAGGAGAAGTTGTCTCAGCATCATACTCCAGAGCGGCAAGAGGGGTTGCAGTTTTATTTAATAAACACTTAGATTATACATTAAAAAAAATAATAAACGATAAAGAAGGTAGATTTCAATTTCTTATAATAACACTAAATGGAAAAGATATGCTGCTGGGCAATATCTATGGTCCCAATAACCAAGATAGTAAATTTTGGAGGAAAATAAATAAAATAATGGGGAACCAACCAGAAATTGATATTATTATAGCAGGGGATTTCAACGCCACCCCTAATGGATTGTTTGATAGGAAAAGTATGACATCTCAGAATAAAGGTACCAAAACAAGACGGGCACAGCTAAAATTTGAGACAAATATATTTTCTACACTTTGCTCTCAATTTGAGTTGGTTGATATTTGGAGATTGCTCTATCCAAATTGTTTGGAATATACTTGTATCTCCAAGACACATAACTCCCTATCTAGACTGGATATCTTTTTAATATCAGATAACTTGACACATAGAGTAAGGGAAGCTAAAATTGTAGACCTCTCATTATCAGATCATGCCCCGATACTTTTAAAGTTAGAAGATCACACTAAAAGTAATTACAATACCTTTTTCTTCCCTAAATTTTTATATCACTCAGTCAAATTTAAATCATATTTAGTTGATTGCTGGGAAGAGTATTATCGGAACAATGAGGAATATATGGATAACAGTAATATCTTTTGGGAAGCAGCAAAGGTCACTTTAAAAGCCGATATTAACCACTTTGTGAAAGGTTTTAAGAAAGAACAACAGAAAAAGGATAAAGACTTAGCTTATAAATTATCTACAGCATATTCAAATTATAGAAAGAAACCAAATAGAATAAATAAAGATAAGTACTTTGCTTGCAAAAAAGAGAGGGAATTATTTCTTCTAGACTCAGCACAAGTAGATATCTATAAAGGCACAACTCAATTTAGGAGATTTGGTAACAAAGTGGGCAATTATCTGTCGAGATTATTTAAAAAAACCAATAAAAAAAAACCAATTAAAAGCTTAAGAGATGGGGGTAGGATTGTTAACAAAGTCGAGGAAATATTGGACTTATTCCAACAATATTATAGTAATTTGTATAAATCCCAATCCCCTGATAGATCTGAAATGGGGGAATTCTTTAAAGATTTGAACCTGCCTCATATTACGGAGGAAGAGTTGGATTTTTTGAATGGACCTATCTCAGACCAGGAGATAAGTAAAACAATTAAGTTAATGTCTAAGGGTAAGGCTCCTGGACCAGATGGTCTACCTATAGAATTTTATGATATTCTTAAGGAAAAAATTATACCTACATTAAATTCACTCTATAATAACTATTTTTGTCACAATGCTAAAATTACAGAGCAGTTTAAGACTGCAAACATAATATTAATTCAGAAAGAAGGGAAAGACTCAGAGGAGGTCACCTCTTATAGGCCAATTTCATTATTGGGAGTGGACTATAAGATCTTAATGAAGATAATAGCAGAGAGATTAAAGGATATCCTTCCAAACTTAATCCATAGGGACCAAGTGGGGTTTGTTAAGGGGAGAATCTCTGAAATGAATATTAGAAGAATTCAACACGTTATTTGTCAATATGCTGAGGAGGGTGCTGGGGGGGGGGACCGACGCACTGCCGGGGGCCTTTCTCCTGTCATTAGACGCGGAGAAGGCCTTCGACAGGGTTGAATGGGTCTTCCTCCAGCAGACACTGTTCAATTTTGGCCTTAGAGGTAATTTTTTAAACTTAATATCTAACGTGTACTCCGACGCCAGGGCTACTCTTTTGGTAAACGGCGATATCTCTGCTCCCTTTTCCCTATCTAGAGGAACAAGACAGGGGTGCCCCATGTCACCACTGCTTTTTGACTTGGTACTTGAACCCCTGGCTATGAAACTCAGGAGGAAAGTACTAGGCTGCAGATTGGACGAGGAGATATTTCAGTTATCTATCTTCGCGGATGATCTTCTAATATGTGTAACAGATCCAAACTCTCAAATTAATGAAGTGATCTCTCAGTTAGAGATATACGGAAAGATCTCAGGATACAAAATAAACTTTTCCAAGTCTAGTATTTTATGGCTCAAGAAACCAAAAACAAAAGTGGTTCATCCATTTGTAGAAACAGATACATTAAAGTATCTAGGTATATATTTATCCCCTTCTCCTCAAAATTGGTATAGGGAGAACACAGTATATGTTTTAAATCACTGTATAGAGAAGCTTAAAAACTGGGTAGACCTGCCACTCTCCCTTTCAGGAAGAGTGGCAGCGTATAAGATGTTTATCCTCCCAAAGATACTCTACACCTTGCGTGTGTTTCCCTTATTAATTAAACATCATGATCTAAATAAGTTCACGAAAGCCCTTCGATATTTTATCTGGCGAGGCAGGAGACCTAGAATTAAGATGGATAAACTATATCTACCCTTTATTAGCGGGGGCTTAGCATTGCCCAATTTGTTACTATATAATTATGCCACCTTACTGCGGTTCCCACTAGATTGGATTTTCCATTCTAATGCCTATACAAATTGTTCATTAGATAGAAGACTATGTAAACCATTGGCGTTAGAATTTGTTTTGTATGCATCTAACAAAGAAAGAGGGAGGGAAATATATCAACACCCTATGTTGAAAGACATTCTGGTTGCTTGGACTGCAGCTATGAAAATTATATCAATAAAAAAGAAAGTGTATTCCAGATGGGTACCATTAGTGGGGAATTCCCAATTTATTCCGGGCCTAAATTATTCAACATTTCAGCGTTGGGCAGATTGTGGGGTATCCTACTTAGGACATCTATGTAACTGGAAGACTAAGCAAATATTTAAATTTGAGGAAATTCAAAGGCTTTATCAAATTCCTGGTAAGAATAGATTTTATTTTATACAAGCAAAACATTATTTAAAGTCATTTCTTTACCAGGACTCTGATTCATTCTTTCAGCCTCACCCTCTTTTGGACCATCCAAAAATCAGGCACAGGCCACTCTCAGTTATCTACGAAACACTTCTAAACGGCTTTAAGTCAAGGCAACTAGAAGATCTTTATAATAAATGGGAAAATAGTATACCTATTTGTAGAGAAGATAAAACCATACAAATTAGTTTTGGGACAATATATAAATTGGAGAACTCAATGGCAGGAAGGGAATCGCATTTTAGACTTATGCACCAAGATTATTTAACTCCGAACAGAGTTTGTAAATGGAATAAAGGGGTGGAGAATAAGTGTATTAAATGCTCAAAAATTAACCCAGACTTACTCCACTTGATATATGAGTGCCCTAAACAACTTCAATTATGGTCGAAAGTGAGTTTTTGGCTTTCTAGCATACTAAAACTAGATATTAAACTATCAGCAGTAAACATTTTCTTCCTTACATATTCTCCTTTATGGAAGGGAAATAACAGATTTGTACACAAAGTGATAATAAAAGTAAGATCATTGATCTTTTCCTGCTGGATCGATAGGTACTCTCCAAATGTTAGCCAACTTAAGAGAGCAATGTTGAAAGAAGGCATTCTTGAAGCATATGACTATAAAAAGTTTTGCCCTTTTAAGGCAGATAAATTTTTTAATGTTTGGGGTCCATTTATCAAATCTATGGGAAATGACTATATGAATCACATTAATGGAATTAGTATCCCCCAACCATCTGGAGAGGGGGAGAGAGGGCATTGAGAGGAGATGTGAGGAATTGAGAGGAGTTTTATTAATATGGAGGGGGAGAGGGGGGGAGGAGAACCTCTCCCCTCCCTCCCCCCCCCCCTTTTTTTTTTTTTTTTTTTTTTCTTCTTTTCCCCAAAGCGCCTCCCTAGACATAGTAATAAATAACCTACTCAAGAATTAGCTCCTTGGTCAATGCTAGGACTAAGGAAAAATGTATTTTTTCTTTTTGGGAAAGAAATGAATGTGCAGTTTAAATGCTTCTTTATTATAAAAGGTCTTCCCTTTCTTGTTCTTCCTTTTATATACGAAATGTAAAGCAATTGTGTATCTGAACTTTGTATTTTTTTTTATATAAGAAAATAATAAAAATTAAAAATTAAAAAAAAAAAAAAAAAAATCTTGAAAGCAGACCTGCCTTTTGGACAGGGTGAGAGGGGCACTGGTCCAGAGCCTCGTGCTTTGTGGGGGGGGGGGGGGGGTGGTCGTACTGTCAGGTGTGAGGGTATGAGAAGGTGCGTTTTATATTCTGTATTTTGTTTATGAAGAAGTGTTTATGGTATCAGGAGGTGTAATATATAGTGTTATTCTTTATATGGGACACACTAAATATTGGGCCAGGGGTGGGCCATACAGGAGGCACAGGGGAATGAGGGGGCTGGGCAGAGGGGCACCACATATTTGTTTTGCTTAGTGCCCTGCAAAATATTATGGCTGGTCCTGCTCAAAAGTCACAATTTGAAGTCTCCTCTGTAATTTATTAAAAGGAAATGACCATATCTGTGTATTATTGGAATTGGTACCATTGGTAGACTATGAGTTTATTATACCAACCATGTAATAACATAAATTGTGCAGCAAGGACACTTACCACTACCCAAGAAACTGGCTTCTTTGTGTAGTTTGTCATTTTGATCCACTTTGTTTTGCATGGAGCAAGTCAAATAAGTTAATATTTTTGTGCCAAATCATAACTTGCACAACACCCATTCATACCTGTGATGCAAAAAAATAGCTGCGTAAATGCACTAATAACCTCTGGAAACACAGGAAGTTACACAGTAACCAGTACTTGGATATCTGCAATATTTGTATTTATGCATTATATTACGTCGAATATTAAATGTTTGCCATAAAAATCTATATCTGTTTTAATTGAATTTAATCTTTTCTGTTTGTGCTTAGGTTCCATTTTTCCTGTTTATCACCTTTGCTGTGTACACTATGATGCCGCTTGGGATGCGATCCTGCTTAATTATCAGTATTGTTTCTGGAATGTCGCACATAATTGTCATCAGCATCACTGTCCTAAAGTCGACTCAAACGCATGACAACGTCGCTTTCCAGGTAACCCCTTCAGCTGCTTTGATTACAAAATGCAATACACACAACACGCAGCTCAATTGAGAAAGAATCAATTAAAACCTATCTAGCCTGGCCATTATTTTGACTAAATGTAAACTTAAAAGTACAATAAACAGTAAATGCATCCTAGATATGATGTATTCAGAGAAAAAAAATAGCCTTTGAATTGTATCTATATGTATTTTTTCAATTCTATTAATTGATTAAATATTACAGATAGTGTTGCCAGGTGTCCTGTATTCAACCGAACAGCCCAGTATTTTAGCAACTATCCAATTGGAATCTTCTCAAAATTACTAGACACTGAGTGTTTTCTAAATAAGCATTACAAATATGGAGCACAGAGAAGTGAGTGACAGTCAGATGAGTCAAATTATTTCTGTTTACACATGTTACTGGCAGACACAGGTAAAATGATTATTGCTGTGTATGTTTCTGGCAACCAAAGGGTAAAATTATTGCTCAGTTGTGAAAAATATACATCATGGAATCAAGTGGTAGGTAGAGCTTTTATGTGGGCCTTGTGCACAGTCACTGACATTGCCCAGTATTTTTGTGGAAGACCGCAACCCTAATTGCAGATATTTGTAAATGTTTAGTTTCTATTAACTACTTTCGTTTCTTTAAAGTAACAGGTGCACCCATGTTGGAACCTAGGTTTTCCCCTTATCCATCTCTTCTGTTGAAGACGATTAGGGACAGATATAAAACTGGCAATACAAGAGAATGTGAAAGCATGGCTGTGTGGGATACAATATCTTTAAAGGGACATGAAGTTGTTATAACATATCAGCCAAATCTAAACATTTTTAAAACGAGCATCCTTTTTACTGCTGCTATTTAACAGTAGCAAACCTCCACCTATCATTTGCCTTATTTGGACAACAAGACTGTCCATGGTCATAATGTTAATATAAAGTGCATTATTTTGCAGTTGTTATTAGTTAAAGCCAATACTTCCTTACCAAAGACACAACTAAGATTTTAATCCACTCTCTCATCCTTTCCCACCTTGACTACTGCAACTCTATCCTCTCTGGTCTCCCTAGCTGCCGTCTAGCTCCTTTTCAATTCATAATGAATGCCTCTGCCAGGCTCATCTTCCTTACACGTCGCTCTTCATCTGCTGCACCTCTCTGCCAATACCTTCACTGACTGCCTCTTGCCTCCAGGATTAAACTCAAAATTCTCACTCTGACATACAAGGCCCTCAACTGCACTGCTCTCCTCTATATCTCAGAAGTTCTCTCCAGATACTCTCCCTCCCATTCCACCTTTGTTCTGCTCACGACCTCCTCCTCTCGTGTTACCTCCTCATATTCCCATCTACAGGACTTCTCCAGATCCTATCTTGTGGAACTCTCTACCTCGCTCCCCAAGACTCTCCCCTAGTTTTGGAATTTTCAACCTACACTAACCTTTGCTAACCTCAGTTCCTCTCCTCCTTTTTAATCCCTTGAATCCCCTTAGCATGTAAGCCTATGTGCCCAGCTGGTTGTAAATCACCTTCATAAGAGCTGACTACAGCAGTCAATCTCTAGGCAGGTCCCTCTTCCTACTTGTTCCCTATAAATGTTAACTGCATATCATGCCTATCTTAATAGCGCTGTGGAATCGGTTGGCACTCTACAAATAACTGATAATAATTTTATATAAAATATCTGTCTACTGTCCCTTTAAAGTAATCATATAGCAGGGTTTCTACAAAGCCATTGTGTGCACACTATATTTTGTTAAATTGTATGGTGCACATTACATAGTACTGCATCTCTCTCTGAGTCAACAGTTTAAAGTACTCTGTCTAGACAACTGTTTTTCTTTTTAGATTAAGTAAGTTAGACTTTGCCTGCCCATCTGTTGAGATGTTAATGAAGGTTGCTTTCTTCTGTTATTCTCTTGGATTTAATTTCACTGTATTAATTTATTGTAAGACATTTTACTGAAATAATTCAACTCTACCTTCCTCATTTCTTGAAGGAGGCGTTAATAAGCAAATATTCCCAGTGTGTAATTAATAGAAACTATAGAATATCTATATTTTTAAAATGTCAGCATTATAATTTGTTAAAGGGACATTAACACTTAGGGCTAGATTACAAGTATTGTGCTATTAAAATTTTTTTTTTACTAGGGTTAAAAAGTATATGGTATATTTTGTGCGGCCACCATTATTTCCCAGCACTGCCTTAACCCTCTTGGGCATGGAGTTCACCAGAGCTTCACAGGTTGCCACTGGAGTCCTCTTCCACTCCTCCATGACGACATCACCTTGCGCTCCCCACCTTCCATTTGAGGATGCCCCACAGATGCTCAATAGGGTTTAGGTCTGGAGACATGCTTGGCGAGTCCATCACCTTTACCCTCAGCTTCTTTAGCAAGGCAGTGTCATATATTTATATGTTGTCCTCTTAGTAACAATATCCCTAAGACAATCGAAGGGAGAATGGAAATATATACACAAAAATGACACTAGCAATGACACAGAAAGAAAAAGTGTATATATAACACCTGAAAAGAGAGCAATGCACCACAATGCATTAGTATACACAAATATATATATATGTATATATATATACACACATATTAGGGCTGCACGATTAATCGCATATGCGATTCAAAATCGCGATTAATCGCTGTGGTTTAAAAACTGCAAGAGTACGTGATTTATAACCCCACTCACTATGATGTCACTTATGACGTACAGGAGGGCTCTGCGGCGGCCACATGGGTGTAAGAGGGGTGGTGGTGACTTATCAGTGCTGTACTAGCTTGCACCTTCGGCATCAAATAGGGCTGATGAGCAGTAGTTCCTTCGAGCGGCAGCAGCTTATGAGTGTACAGCTTGTGAAACACCGTCACCTGTAACAATGCTCAGATAGGTTCGTTGCTTACCCAGCTGACGTGTTATGTGCGAGCACATGATCTCCTAACAGACCCATCTTGCAGCTAGAGCTTGTGCTATAAGTTTTAGTAACTTACAGTGACCTCGGGACTAAAACAATTGTAAGGTGAGGGTGAGTGCATTAGTAATTTTATGGACTTCTGGCATACTAAATAACTACAAGGAGCACAATTCCCTTTACTGTAGCAGTCACAAAGTTACTCAAACTTATGGCATGAGACAGGCAGCTGTAGCTGCAAGATAGGTCTGCAAGCTGTACATACAATAACTATTTTTAAATGTTTTTGTGGATAAAAAAAGTTTTACAAAATAAACAAATGTACCACATATATGTGTGTGTAACTGTGTATGTGATTGTGTATATATATGTGCGTATGTGTGTGTGCCCACCTTACGCCACGGTGCAAGACACTGAAGATCCTAACTTGCTACTTGGTATTTGAGAGCGGTTAGAAGTTTTTAAACTTTGTTGCCACATTGCTTTTGGCTATTTACTGTATTCAAATTGTATCCTGATTGGGACTTTTTTGGTCACAATTTAACGGATCACACAGCGATCAATTTTGCATTTACGGAGCTGAAGATAGATACATATGGTCTATCTATACTGACAAGTGGGACTCCATTTCTTCATCATCATCATTGACTGTGCTCATTGTCCAATCCTTACCTCATATCGATTTAGGTTTTGTCTTGTGAGTACCCACCCTAAAGGGGGGATTGTGTGTTAGTTTTATGTATTTGTATTAAACCAGATAACACTATGAGGAGATTATCTGTGCGCTTATTCCCATAGATTTGACATATATATATATATATATATATATATATATATATATATATATATATATATATATATATACACACACACACACACATACATTTATAAGAAAACCGTGATTAAATCGCAATCACATTTTTTTTTTGCCCATATCGCCCAGCCCTAACACACATATATATATTGAATTCAAGATCTGTGAGCCTTTGTGGATACAGCGGAAGAATTCCATCTGGTGGAAAGAACATCACTATCTGTGGAGGCTTCATAAATTATACACCGCTCTTCCCTTACCTCATCTAATTGAGGTAGTATCCTGTAAGTAGAATACAATAAGGGAGTACTACGGGGGACATTTTTTATCTCTATTATCATTACTCAGAGACAGTGCATTTCTCAATCAACATAGCATTCCATATGGACTTTTAATCTAGGATATCTCTGGATTAAACTTTATTCCACTTATGTATGTTGATTATGGTTCCTGCATCTTTTGAAACATCAACTTATATTGATTTTATTTAGGTTGATACCTGGCACCATAGTATACCCCAGTAATCTTTGTTTCTTTTATATATATATATATATATATATATATATATATATATATATATATATATATATATATATATATATATATATATATATATATATATATATATATATATACACAGCAATGAAGAAATGAATCCAGGCACTTCCAAGTCCGTTAAAACATAGACGTTTATTCAAAGGTTTAAAAGGTAAGTTTGAAGACAGAGCTTCCATATGGTAAAAGAGTTAACACTTTGTCTTACATGTTTCAGCCTCCACGGCCGTAATCATAGACAATATATATACAGGGAGTGCAGAATTATTAGGCAAGTTGTATTTTTGAGGATTAATTTTATTATTGAACAACAACCATGTTCTCAATGAACCCAAAAAACTAATATCAAAGCTGAATAGTTTTGGAAGTAGTTTTTAGTTTGTTTTTAGTTATAGCTATTTTAGGGGGATATCTGTGTGTGCAGGTGACTATTACTGTGCATAATTATTAGGCAACTTAACAAAAAACAAATATATACCCATTTCAATTATTTATTTTTACCAGTGAAACCAATATAACATCTCAACATTCACAAATATACATTTCTGACATTCAAAAACAAAACAAAAACAAATCAGTGACCAATATAGCCACCTTTCTTTGCAAAGACACTCAAAAGCGTGCCATCCATGGATTCTGTCAGTGTTTTGATCTGTTCACCATCAACATTGCGTGCAGCAGCAACCACAGCCTCCCAGACACTGTTCAGAGAGGTGTACTGTTTTCCCTCCTTGTAAATCTCACATTTGATGATGGACCACAGGTTCTCAATGGGGTTCAGATCAGGTGAACAAAGAGGCCATGTCATTAGATTTTCTTCTTTTATACCCTTTCTTGCCAGCCACGCTGTGGAGTACTTGGACGCGTGTGATGGAGCATTGTCCTGCATGAAAATCATGTTTTTCTTGAAGGATGCAGACTTCTTCCTGTACCAGTGCTTGAAGAAGGTGTCTTCCAGAAACTGGAAGTAGGACTGGGATTTGAGCTTGACTCCATCCTCAACCCGAAAAGGCCCCACAAGCTCATCTTTGATGATACCAGCCCAAACCAGTACTCCACCTCCACCTTGCTGGCGTCTGAGTCGGACTGGAGCTCTCTGCCCTTTACCAATCCAGCCACGGGCCCATCCATCTGGCCCATCAAGACTCACTCTCATTTCATCAGTCCATAAAACCTTAGAAAAATCAGTCTTGAGATATTTCTTGGCCCAGTCTTGACGTTTCAGCTTGTGTGTCTTGTTCAGTGGTGGTAGTCTTTCAGCCTTTCTTACCTTGGCCATGTTTCTGAGTATTGCACACCTTGTGCTTTTGGGCACTCCAGTGATGTTGCAGCTCTGAAATATGGCCAAACTGGTGGCAAGTGGCATCTTGGCAGCTGCACGCTTGACTTTTCTCAGTTCATGGGCAGTTATTTTGCGCCTTGGTTTTTCCACACGCTTCTTGCGACCCTGTTGACTATTTTGAATGAAACGCTTGATTGTTCGATGATCACACTTCAGAAGCTTTGCAATTTTAAGAGTGCTGCATCCCTCTGCAAGATATCTCACTATTTTTTACTTTTCTGAGCCTGTCAAGTCCTTCTTTTGACCCATTTTGCCAAAGGAAAGGAAGTTGCCTAATAATTATGCACACCTGATATAGGGTGTTGATGTCAATAGACCACACCCCTTCTCATTACAGAGATGCACATCACCTAATATGCTTAATTGGTAGTAGGCTTTCAAGCCTATACAGCTTGGAGTAAGACAACATGCATAAAGAGTATGATGTGGTCAAAATACTCATTTGCCTAATAATTCTGCACTCCCTGTATAATCACTCCCAATAGTTGATCAGATCATACTCTGAGTTGAAACCAAGAGGAGCTCTAGTCTGGAGAGTAAATATCCAATACATCTTTCTTTTCTGAAGTAATTTAATTCTGTCACCTCCACGTTTCGGGGGGAACACTCTCTCCATTGCTTGCCATCTCAGAGTATGATCCGATCCTACATGGGTTTGGACAAAATGTTGTACCAAAACAGTCTTAGACCTGCCGAGACTAATCGTGGATAAGTGTTCACGTATTCTAGACCTAACATCTCGTGTGGTTAACCCTACGTACTGAAGTTTACACGGAGTACAAGTTAGGAGATATATAACAAAATTAAAAGTGCAGTTTAGGCAAGACTGAATAGGATATTGTGTGCCCGTGACTTCAGAAAGGAATGTAAACACGATCGTAGCACGCTTTGATGTTTTGACAGCTGTCAAAGCCTGTACCGCCCCCTCACGTTTATCCTGGCGAATCAAGGCTTGTCGCGCTGGGATAATGTCATGGCAACGCGGATGGATGGTGGCAGCTGTATTGGCTAATTGGTTTGATTATCACTATTTGTATGTATGTATATATATAAAGGGTGTTGGTGTGGGGAATGGTATATATGTTGTTCTGAACGTATATCTGGTTATCATTGGTTAACCCTTTAATGACCACAGCACTTTTCCATTTTCTGTCCGTTTGGGACCAAGGCTATTTTTACATTTTTGTGGTGTTTGTGTTTAGCTGTAATTTTCCTCTTACTCATTTACTGTACCCACACATATTATATACCGTTTTTCTCGCCATTAAATGGACTTTCCAAAGATACCATTATTTTCATCATATCTTATAATTTACTATAAAAAAGTATAAAATATGAGGAAAAAAATGGAAAAAAACACACTTTTTCTAACTTTGACCCCCAAAATCTGTTACATATCTACAACCACCAAAAAAGTCCCATGCTAAATAGTTTCTAAATTTTGTCCTGAGTTTAGAAATACCCAATGTTTACATGTTCTTTGCTTTTTTTGCAAGTTATAGGTCCATAAATACAAGTAGCACTTTGCTATTTGCAAACCACTTTTTTTCAAAATTAATGCTAGTTACATTGGAACACTAATATCTTTCAGGAATCCCTGAATATCCATTGACATGTATATATTTTTTTTAGAAGAAATCCCAAAGTATTTATCTAGGCCCATTTTGGTATATTTCTTGCCACCATTTCACCGCCAAATGCGATCAAATAAAAAAAATTGTTCACTTTTTCACAAATTTTTTCACAAACTTTAGGTTTCTCACTGAAATCATTTACAAACAGCTTGTGCAATTATGGCATAAATGGTTGTAAATGCTTCTCTGGGATCCCCTTTGTTCATAAATAGCAGACATATATGGCTTTGGCTTTGCGTTTTAATAATTAGAAGGCTGCTAAATGCCACTGCGCACCACACGTGTATTATGCCCAGCAGTGAAGGGATTAATTAGGGAGCATGCAAGGAGCTTCTAGGGTTAATTTTAGATTTAGTGTAGTGTAGTAGACAACCCCAAGTATTGATTTAGGCCCATTTTGGTATATTTCATGCCACCATTTCACCGCCAAATGCGATCAAATTAAAAAAAAACGCTAAATTTTTTACAATTTTAGTTTTCTCACTGAAATTGTTTACAAACAGCTTGTGCAATTATGGCACAAATGGTTGTAAATGCTTCTCTGGGATCCCCTTTGTTCAGAAATAGCAGACATATATGACTTTGGCTTTGCTTTTTGGTAATTAGAAGGCCGCTAAATACTGCTGCTCATCACACGTGTATTATGGCTAGCAGTGAAGGGGTTAATTAGGTAGTTTGTAGGGAGCTTGCAGGGTTAATTTTAGCTTTAGTGTAGAGATCAGCCTCCCACCTGACACATCCCACCCCCTGATCCCTCCCAAACAGCTCCCTTCCCTCCCTCACCCCACAATTGTTCCCGCCATCTTAAGTACTGGCAGAAAGTCTGCTAGTACTAAAATAAAAGGGTTTTTTTTTTGTTTTTTTTTTATAGCATATTTACATATGCTGCTGTGTAGGATCCCCCCTTAGCCCCCAACCTCCCTGATCCCCCCCAAAACAGCTCTCTAACCCCCCCCCTCTGCATTATTGGGGGCCATCTTGGGTACTGGCAGCTGTCTGCCAGTACCCAACTTGCAGAAAAAAATGTTTTTTTCTTCTGTTATGTGTGATCAGTCCACGGGTCATCATTACTTCTGGGATATTATCTGCTCCCCTACAGGAAGTGCAAGAGGATTCACCCAGCAGAGTTGCTATATAGCTCCTCCCCTCTACGTCACCTCCAGTCATTCTCTTGCACCCAAAGACTAGATAGGAGGTGTGAGAGGACTATGGTGATTATACTTAGTTTTTATAACTTCAATCAAAAGTTTGTTATTTTACAATAGCACCGGAGCGTGTTATTACTTCTCTGGCAGAGTTTGAAGAAGAATCTACCAGAGTTTTTCTTATGATTTTAACCGGAGTAGTTAAGATCATATTGCTGTTTCTCGGCCATCTGAGGGAGGTAAAAGCTTCAGATCAGGGGACAGCGGGCAGTTGAATCTGCATTGAGGTATGTAGCAGTTTTTATTTTCTGAATGGAATTGATGAGAAAATCCTGCTATACCGTTATAATGACATGTATGTATACTCTACACTTCAGTGTTCTGGGGATGGTATTTCACCGGAATTACTCTGTAAAAATACATTACACCTTTTAATAGGTATTTAATTCATGTTAAACGTTTTTGCTGGAATGTAGAATCGTTTGCATTTCTGAGGTACTGAGTGAATAAATATTTGGGCATTATTTTTCCACTTGGCAGTTTGCTTGTTTTGATTATGACAGTTTCGTTTCTCTCTCACTGCTGTGTGTGAGGGGGAGGGGCCGTTTTTGGCGCTCTTTGCTACGCATCAAAAATTTCCAGTCAGTTACACTTATATTTTCTGCATGATCCGGTTCATCTCTAACAGAACTCAGGGGTCTTCAAACTTCTTTGAAGGGAAGTAGATTCTCTCAGCAGAGCTGTGAGATTTATATAGTGACTGTGTTTTAAAAAAAAAAAAAAGTTGCTCTGTGATTTTTATGTTTAAAATTTAATTAGTATTGCTTTACTAATGGGAACAAACCTTTGCTAACAAGTTATGTTGTTTTTAAAGAGTGATGCTATAACTGTTTTTCAGTTCATTATTTCAACTGTCATTTAATCGTTTAGTGCTTCTTTGAGGCACAGTACGTTTTTGTTAAATAAGATTGTAACCAAGTTGCATGTTTATTGCTAGTGTGTTAAACATGTCTGATTCAGAGGAAGATACCTGTGTCATTTGTTCCAATGCCAAGGTGGAGCCCAATAGAAATTTATGTACTAACTGTATTGATGCTACTTTAAATAAAAGCCAATCTGTACAAATTGAACAAATTTCACCAAACAGCGAGGGGAGAGTTATGCCGTCTAACTCGCCTCACGTGTCAGTACCTGCGTCTCCCGCCCGGGAGGTGCGTGATATTATGGCGCCTAGTACATCTGGGCAGCCATTACAGATAACATTACAAGATATGGCTACTGTTATGACTGAAGTTTTGGCTAAGTTACCAGAACTAAGAGGCAAGCGTGATCACTCTGGGGTGAGAACAGAGTGCGCTGATAATTCTAGGGCCATGTCTGATACTGCGTCACAGCTTGCAGAGCATGAGGACGGAGAGCTTCATTCTGTAGGTGACGGTTCTGATCCAAGCAGATTGGATTCAGATATTTCAAATTTTAAATTTAAATTGGAAAACCTCCGTGTATTACTAGGGGAGGTCTTAGCGGCTCTTAACGATTGTAACACTGTTGCAATACCAGAGAAAATGTGTAGGTTGGATAAATACTTTGCGGTACCGGCGAGTACTGACGTTTTTCCTATACCTAAGAGATTAACTGAAATTGTTACTAAGGAGTGGGATAGACCCGGTGTGCCGTTCTCACCCCCTCCAATATTTAGAAAGATGTTTCCAATAGACGCCACCACACGGGACTTATGGCAAACGGTCCCTAAGGTGGAGGGAGCAGTTTCTACTTTAGCTAAGCGCACCACTATCCCGGTGGAGGATAGCTGTGCTTTTTCAGATCCTATGGATAAAAAATTAGAGGGTTACCTTAAGAAAATGTTTGTTCAACAAGGTTTGATATTGCAACCCCTTGCATGCATCGCGCCGATTACGGCTGCGGCAGCATTTTGGATTGAGTCTCTGGAAGAGAACCTTAGTTCCGCTACGCTGGACGACATTACGGACAGGCTTAGAGTCCTTAAACTAGCTAATTCATTCGTTTCGGAGGCCGTAGTACATTTAACCAAACTTACGGCTAAGAATTCAGGATTCGCCATTCAGGCACGTAGGGCGCTGTGGCTAAAATCCTGGTCGGCTGATGTAACTTCTAAGTCCAAATTACTTAATATACCTTTCAAGGGGCAAACTTTATTTGGGCCCGGTTTGAAAGAAATTATCGCTGACATTACAGGAGGTAAGGGCCACGCTCTACCTCAAGACAAGGCCAAAGCTAAGGCTAGACAGTCTAATTTTCGTCCCTTTCGGAATTTCAAAGCAGGTGCAGCATCAACTTCCACTGCACCAAAACAGGAAGGAGCTGTTGCTCGTTACAGACAAGGCTGGAAACCTAACCAGTCCTGGAATAAGGGCAAGCAGGCCAGAAAACCTGCTGCTGCCCCTAAGACAGCATGAACCGAGGGCCCCCGATCCGGGACCGGATCTAGTGGGGGGCAGACTCTCTCTCTTCGCCCAGGCTTGGGCAAGAGATGTCCAGGATCCCTGGGCGCTAGAGATCATATCTCAGGGATACCTTCTAGACTTCAAATTATCTCCCCCACGAGGGAGATTTCATCTGTCAAGGTTGTCAACAAACCAAATAAAGAAAGACGCGTTTCTACGCTGTGTACAAGATCTATTATTAATGGGAGTGATCCATCCGGTTCCGCGGTCGGAACAAGGACAAGGGTTTTACTCAAACCTGTTTGTGGTTCCCAAAAAAGAGGGAACTTTCAGGCCAATCTTGGATTTAAAGATCCTAAACAAATTCCTAAGAGTTCCATCGTTCAAAATGGAAACTATTCGGACAATCTTACCCATGATCCAAAAGGGTCAGTACATGACCACAGTGGATTTAAAGGATGCTTACCTTCACATACCGATTCACAAAGATCATTACCGGTATCTAAGGTTTGCCTTCTTAGACAGGCATTACCAGTTTGTAGCTCTTCCATTCGGATTGGCTACGGCTCCAAGAATCTTCACAAAGGTTCTGGGTGCCCTTCTGGCGGTTCTGAGACCGCGAGGAATTTCGGTAGCTCCGTACCTAGACGACATTCTGATACAAGCTTCAAGCTTTCAAACTGCCAAGTCTCATACAGAGTTAGTTCTGGCATTTCTAAGGTCGCATGGATGGAAAGTGAACGAAAAGAAGAGTTCTCTCTTGCCTCTCACAAGGGTTCCATTTTTGGGGACTCTTATAGATTCCGTAGAAATGAAGATTTATCTGACAGAAGACAGATTAACAAAGCTTCTAAATGCATGCCGTGTCCTTCATTCCATTCAACTCCCGTCAGTAGCTCAATGCATGGAGGTGATCGGCTTAATGGTAGCAGCAATGGACATAGTTCCCTTTGCACGCCTACATCTCAGACCGCTGCAATTGTGCATGCTGAGTCAGTGGAATGGGGATTACTCAGATTTGTCCCCCACTCTGAATCTGGATCAAGAGACCAGAAACTCTCTTCTATGGTGGCTTTCTCGGCCACATCTGTCCAGGGGGATGCCTTTCAGCAGGCCGGACTGGACAATTGTAACAACAGACGCCAGCCTTCTAGGTTGGGGCGCTGTCTGGAATTCTCTGAAGGCTCAGGGACAATGGAGTCAGGAGGAAAGTCTCCTGCCAATAAACATTCTGGAATTGAGAGCAGTTCTCAATGCCCTTCTAGCTTGGCCCCAGTTAAAGACTCGGGGGTTCATCAGGTTTCAGTCGGACAACATCACGACTGTAGCTTACATCAACCATCAGGGAGGGACAAGAAGCTCCCTAGCAATGATAGAAGTATCAAAGATAATTCGCTGGGCAGAGTATCACTCTTGCCACCTGTCAGCAATCCACATCCCGGGAGTGGAGAACTGGGAGGCGGATTTCTTGAGTCGCCAGACTCTTCATCCGGGGGAGTGGGAACTTCATCCGGAGGTCTTTGCCCAAATACTTCGACGTTGGGGCAAACCAGAGATAGATCTCATGGCGTCTCGCCAGAACGCCAAACTTCCTCGCTACGGATCCAGATCCAGGGATCCGGGAGCGGTTCTGATAGATGCTTTGACAGCACCTTGGAACTTCAGGATGGCTTATGTGTTTCCACCCTTCCCACTGCTTCCTCGATTGATTGCCAAAATCAAACAGGAGAGAGCATCAGTGATTCTAATAGCGCCTGCATGGCCGCGCAGGACTTGGTATGCAGATCTAGTGGACATGTCATCCTGTCCGCCTTGGTCTCTACCTCTAAGACAGGACCTTCTGATTCAGGGTCCATTCAAACATCAAAGTCTAACTTCTCTGAAGCTGACTGCTTGGAAATTGAACGCTTGATTTTATCAAAACGTGGTTTTTCTGAGTCGGTTATTGATACCCTGATACAGG
This sequence comes from Bombina bombina, assembly GCF_027579735.1. Taxonomy (NCBI): domain Eukaryota; kingdom Metazoa; phylum Chordata; class Amphibia; order Anura; family Bombinatoridae; genus Bombina; species Bombina bombina. The sequence continues at coordinate 889,531,040 of NC_069499.1, read as the reverse complement.
CTAGGAAGCCTGTTACCAGAAAGATTTACCATAAAATATGGCGTAAATACCTATACTGGTGTGAATCCAAAGATTACTCCTGGAGTAAGGTTAGGATTCCTAGGATATTGTCTTTTCTACAAGAAGGTTTAGAAAAGGGTTTATCGGCTAGCTCATTAAAGGGACAGATCTCAGCTCTGTCCATCTTGTTACACAGGCGTCTGTCAGAGAATTCAGACATCCAGGCCTTTTGTCAGGCTTTAACTAGGATCAAGCCTGTGTTTAAAACTGTTGCTCCGCCATGGAGTTTAAACTTAGTTCTTAACGTTTTACAGGGTGTTCCGTTTGAACCCCTTCATTCCATTGATATAAAATTGTTATCTTGGAAAGTTCTATTTTTAATGGCTATTTCCTCGGCTCGAAGAGTCTCTGAGTTATCAGCCCTACATTGTGATTCTCCTTATCTGATCTTTCACTCAGACAAGGTAGTTCTGCGTACTAAACCTGGGTTCTTACCTAAGGTAGTCACTAACAGGAATATCAATCAAGAGATTGTTGTTCCATCCTTGTGTCCAAATCCTTCTTCAAAGAAGGAACGTCTTCTACACAATCTGGATGTAGTTCGTGCCCTCAAGTTCTACTTGCAGGCAACTAAAGATTTTCGCCAAACTTCTTCCCTGTTTGTCGTTTATTCTGGACAGAGGAGAGGTCAAAAAGCTTCTGCTACCTCTCTCTCTTTTTGGCTTCGTAGCATAATACGTTTAGCCTATGAGACTGCTGGACAGCAGCCTCCTGAAAGAATTACAGCTCATTCCACTAGAGCTGTGGCTTCCACTTGGGCCTTTAAGAATGAGGCCTCTGTTGAACAGATTTGCAAGGCTGCAACTTGGTCTTCGCTTCATACTTTTTCCAAATTTTACAAATTTGACACTTTTGCTTCTTCGGAGGCTATTTTTGGGAGAAAGGTTCTTCAGGCAGTGGTTCCTTCTGTATAATGAGCCTGCCTATCCCTCCCGTCATCCGTGTACTTTTGCTTTGGTATTGGTATCCCAGAAGTAATGATGACCCGTGGACTGATCACACATAACAGAAGAAAACATAATTTATGCTTACCTGATAAATTCCTTTCTTCTGTTGTGTGATCAGTCCACGGCCCGCCCTGTTTTTTAAGGCAGGTACATATTTTTTAAATTATAATTCAGTCACCACTACACCCTTGGTTTCTCCTTTCTCGTTGGTCTTTGGTCGAATGACTGGAGGTGACGTAGAGGGGAGGAGCTATATAGCAACTCTGCTGGGTGAATCCTCTTGCACTTCCTGTAGGGGAGCAGATAATATCCCAGAAGTAATGATGACCCGTGGACTGATCACACAACAGAAGAAAGGAATTTATCAGGTAAGCATAAATTATGTTTTTTTATTCTGGTTTTTTTTTCTGTAGTGTAGCTTCCCTCCCCCCACAGACTAACCCCCACACCTTGATTGATTTATTTTTATTAAACTATTATTCCCCTTTTTGTAGCATTTTATTAAACTTTTTTGCTGTAGTGTAGCGTTTCCCACCCGCTCCCTCCCCGTGCACGCGCCCGCCCCCGCCCTCCCGTGCACGCGCGCGTGCCCGTGAGCGCCCCGGACATCCCCGCCCACGATCCCGCCCCCCTCCACATCACCAGTGTCAACGATGGCCGCCACCCGCCTCCCGGTCCGGCTCCCACCCACCAACGAGGAAAGCCACCGATCTCCGGTGCAGAGAGGGCCACAGAGTGGCTCTCTCTGCACCGGATGGCTTAAAAAGGTTATTGCAGGATGCCTCCATATCGAGGCATCATTGCAATAACCGGAAAGCAGCTGGAAGCGAGCAGGATCGCTTCCAGCTGCTTTCCACACCGAGGACGTGCAGGGTACGTCCTCAGGCGTTAACTGCCTTTTTTTTTAGGACGTACCCTGCACGTCCTTGGTCGTTAAGGGGTTAAAGGGACCAGATCGGTGCCCGAAATGAGTTACATTTTATGGGAAGAAGTCTGAGTGCTTTCTTATCACACTGGATATTATATATATATATATTACAAAACATACATCATATAAATAAATAGAAATATATATTTAAAAATAAATAGAACATTTTCTTCTATGTGAAAAACATAGTAATGTAAAATATTTATAACTACCTTCGGGTAGTCAGGTTAGCTCACGAGCGATAAGTGTTAGGTTTTTTTTCTCTTTGGAGCACACGATTAAAGTCTATGGGGGGTTGCGATATCCGAAGTACTAAAGATAGCGTGCATCGGGTTTCACTCATGCTCAAACAATTTACTTTCAACTTGTAATATGAGTGCTAACCTGCACTCGTTAAAAATGTACTTTGAGCAGTGTTTGTGTGCAAGCGAAAACATTTTTTTGCACCGCTTGTAATCTGACAAGCTAGCTGGGAGGTGTAAGTACAAACTTCTTCTCAGCTTTCTTAAGTGGTAAAAACAGCCAAGACCCACGGTTTCACTTGTGCCTTGGCAGTATACAGTATAAGGACATTTAAAAAGATGAGGGCGTCTCTAAGCACTTCGCCCCCAGACCCCTTGCTCTAAAGCTTAGAAGACCTGCTTTAAAATAATGCCCCTAAATATGTTTAAATAGCCAGGTGATCACTGTAATAATAGTGATTACCAGATGTGAGGGCTCATTATGTGCAGATCAATTTCATAACTATAACCATGGCCCTTAATTAAAGGGATAGGGAACTCACAATTTTTCTTTTTTAAAACTTCTTTAAATATAGTATATGTTTGTAGTAGGAACCTGTTAATGATTTTTTGCTGTTTTTCTGCAATTTCTAACTAACATTTAGTAATCTGCCAAACCCATTATCTACCTTGCTATGTCGGTCCAGTTGTGATGTTCTACTTAGGTAGAAACATCATGGCATTCCGCATGCGCATTGTAAGCCTTCTTTTGCCAACGCATGCACATATTGGCTCCCCTGTGTTCTATCTCCTGAGGCGCGTAAATATCCAAGCACCGGATGGAGAGCGGACATGAGGATGCTGTAATTGATGTTGGGGGGCGTGGCGGATCAGCGTGCAGAAGTCTAGCAGTGATCAGAAGGAACAGACGAAGAAGCATCATCAACAACAATAATATTGATCTAGATGACTATTCAAACTTCCTCTAGACTAACGAGCAAATAGTTATATTAAAACAAGACAAAGGGCTGTTTTGATAGAGTGAGCATGCGAGTCTATTACTTTACTAGTGTGCATGTGATGTCCCATATAAATCAGTAAAATTAATATTCATAACAAGTGGGCAAAACTCATTTGTGATTGGCTGAGGCAGATTAAACCTTTTTGCATATGTTCTGCCTACAAATATGGGCGGTCTTAGCTACTTGTTTTATGCAAAAATAAAAGTTATTTGTCCTGTGGTTGGCAGCTCTGTTTAAAGTGCAAAGTAGGCAGATTTTACTACATTCATATATGAAATTATAATTATGTGTTTTATTTATGTATAGTTTGTAACATATTTCTAACCCTTTAAATGAGGATAACCCTTTTCTTCTTTGTCTAGCGAAAACACACATACACACACTATTGTTACTACCTTGTTCATTAAAATGTTAGTAAATATATGCATTTTCACACACTTTTTGTTATACGTTAGTAAAATCATCATAAATACATAATAATAATAATAGTCTAGTTTGAATATGCTGAGTCTGCTGGGGGGGGGGAGACGCATTATATAAAATGTGTGTGGTTCACACTGAAAAATGATTTACTATAAGGATTTTTTTTTAATTCATTTTTTAATACTTTATTTTACACAAAAGAAAACACATACACCGCAAATAAAATTTCCAAAAATACGATCAAAATAACAAGTCAATCAACAAAAGACATAATCAATAGTCTTCCAATTCAGTAGTCCATAATTAGTCCTTCCATCTCCTTTCTCTCCTTTGCAACAAACTACTATAGTTCCCTAGTTCTATTCGGTCAAAAAAAAAAAAAGGATAAGGATTTAATGTGAGCAGCATCTAAAAAATTCCCAAACCGCTCAATACGATAGGAAATGGCTCAGCAGCTAAGGGGTTAAAGTTTTTTCCCCCCAGCTGGTTGTGTACAGTATATTTAAATGATATAGTTTAACCACTACTAGCTGAGTAATTACTTACATAGTCTGCTTTTGCTATTTGAACAGGTGCATTTTTTCAACATGCCTCATTATTTATACTACTTCTAATTTCCTGAGGGTTAACTCATTCATTTCTTTTCCGACTCTTTTTTTTGGCAGACAAAAGGTTTATTTTACAGGGCTACAGGAGTGACTCAGTAGCCCAAAATATGTTCCCATATGGTATCTCTGTCTGCCTGGGAAACTGTGCATGAGCTCATATCCTGCTCAGCAGACATGTAGCACCCCTGTAGTGAGGTCACACATAGGCTTGTTACACCTACAGCATTGTTACAGCGCTACAGGGGAGAGTGTGAGCAAAGCTTTATGGGTTGGGGAGAATTGGGGAATCGTAAGGAAGGAGCACAAGGAGATGGATATGGTAGGCAGAGAAAGTGATGAGGTGTATAAATGGGGGAGTTTTGTTGTTGGCAAGTATAGGTAGGTAGAGAGAGAAATATATAGATATATTATAGGTATATCGATCTACCTACAAACTCCAAAATTATTCTGAAATCAAAACAATATATATTTTTTTTAAATAAAATGATCAAAAAAGACTTTTCCCTGCTGTAAGTCACAATCTTCTCTGCCCGTGTCTTTTTTTTTTTTTTTTTTTCTTTGCAAATAGTCCATATTTATTTAAAACAATAAATATTATCTTTATGATTACAGTAATGTACTATCTACCAACCTGTACTTTGTATACAAAAGTATTAAAAAATACATAAAACTACTTTTAGGTTACATATATAAGCTGTATTATGATATGTACATATTGCCTAAATGACATAAAATATTGTTTACACTGTCCTATATTATATTCATATGTGTGTGTGTGTGTGTGTGTGTATATATATATATATATATATATATATTCATATATGTATGTGTATATGTGTATATGTATATATATATATATATATATATATATATATATATATATATATAAATTGTTTGTAGCTGGTTTAAACAATTTTCAACATAGGTTACAATGTTTGATTGTGTATTTTTAGGCCTCTTGATATAGAGTGGATCAGGTACATTTCTTACACAAAAAAGAAAGATCAATAATATATATTTTTATACCATGGTATTTGATATCGCTTTATTAGTTGTTGTTTTTTTATTCATTGGAATTTTGAGGCATAAGTCGGATTTACTTTTCAGATTTGATTTCATATTTATATAATAAGAAAGAAAATAATAATAATTAGTATTATCATCATCATTAGCAGAAGTAGTAGTATTATCATTCATATTATTATCATTATTATTATTAGCAACAACTTATGGGTATATTTCATTAACCTTTTTCAGATTTGCAGTTCTTTACAACCCTTTAAAGGGACACTGAACCCAAATTTTTTCTTTCGTGATTCAGATAGAGCATGCAATTTTAAGCAACTTTCTAATTTACTCCTATTATCAAATTTTCTTCCTTCTCTTGGTATCTTTATTTGAAATGCAAGAATGTATGTTTAGATGCCGGCCCATTTTTGGTAAATAACCTGGGTTATTCTTGCTGATTGGTGGATACATTCATCCACCAATACAAAAAGTGCTGTCCAGAGTTCTGAAACAATAAAGAAGCTTAAATGCCTTCTTTTTCAAATAAAGATAGCAAGTGAACAAAGAAAATTGTTAATAGGAGTAAATTAGAAAGTTGCTTAAAATTGCATACTCTATCTGAATCACAAAATAAAAATTGGGTTCAGTGTCCCTTTAAGCAATAGATTGTTAATAACTTTATCAAAATGAAGAACTGCAGAAAAAAAAAACACGTGGGGGGGGGGATTCTTTGACAATGTGTCTAAACAATATCTGTAGATAAGTGTGTTTTTCCCAACCCCTCAGTCTTCATGGATGTTTTGGCCTAACAGCTCAGCTACTGTGTGGAATGTAACACAAGCAATATGAATTTCAGAGTAATTAACCGCTGTTTTATATTGCACCTTTGAAGTGATTTATAGAGCCTTTCTTGTGGGAGTAAATCTTAATTAAACAGAGCCTGTCATTTACAAGAGAGATCTGCTGATTCATAACAGTTTTTCTTATACAGAACACTTTTTTTGTATGCTTTAACAATTACCTCATTTTCTGTAGAAAAAAAAAGTTTGTTTTATATGGCTTTAAGATTTAAAGAAATATATATATTTTTTTAAAAAAGTGGCAAATTTTATAGCAATTCACCTCAAAGTATCAAAAGAAATTGAGTGGACTAAAAAAGAAAATCACAATTTAATGACTTAAAGGGATACTAAACCCAAGCTTTTTCTTTTGTGATTTAGATGGAGCATTCCATTTTAACCAACTTTCTAATTTACTTCTATTTTCAAATTTTCTTTGTTCTGTTGCTATCTTTATTTGAAAAAGCAGTAATCTAAGCTTAGTGGTGGCCCATTTTTGGTTCAGCACCCTGGATACCTTGCTGATTGGTGGCTACATTTGGGCTGGGTCCGGAATGGGCTGGGTCCTAAACTTTACATTCCTGCTTTTCAAATTGCTAATAGGAGTAAATTCTAAAGTTGCTTAAAATTGAATGCTCTATCTGACGAGAGAGAGAGAACGAGAGAGAGAGAGAGAACGAGAGAGAGAGAGAGAACGAGAGAGAGAGAGAACGAGAGAGAGAGAGAGAACGAGAGAGAGAGAGAGAACGAGAGAGAGAGAGAACGAGAGAGAGAGAGAACGAGAGAGAGAGAGAACGAGAGAGAGAGAGAACGAGAGAGAGAGAGAACGAGAGAGAGAGAGAACGAGAGAGAGAGAGAACGAGAGAGAGAGAGAACGAGAGAGAGAGAGAACGAGAGAGAGAGAGAACGAGAGAGAGAGAGCACGAGAGAGAGAGAGAACGAGAGAGAGAGAGAACGAGAGAGAGAGAGAACGAGAGAGAGAGAGAACGAGAGAGAGAGAGAACGAGAGAGAGAGAGAACGAGAGAGAGAGAGAACGAGAGAGAGAGAGAACGAGAGAGAGAGAGAACGAGAGAGAGAGAGAGAACGAGAGAGAGAGAGAGAACGAGAGAGAGAGAGAGAACGAGAGAGAGAGAGAACGAGAGAGAGAGAGAACGAGAGAGAGAGAGAGAACGAGAGAGAGAGAGAGAGAGAGAGAACGAGAGAACGAGAGAGAGAGAGAGAACGAGAGAGAGAGAGAGAACGAGAGAGAGAGAGAGAACGAGAGAGAGAGAGAACGAGAGAGAGAGAGAACGAGAGAGAGAGAGAACGAGAGAGAGAGAGAACGAGAGAGAGAGAGAACGAGAGAGAGAGAGAACGAGAGAGAGAGAGAACGAGAGAGAGAGAGAACGAGAGAGAGAGAGAACGAGAGAGAGAGAGAACGAGAGAGAGAGAGAACGAGAGAGAGAGAGAACGAGAGAGAGAGAGAACGAGAGAGAGAGAGAACGAGAGAGAGAGAGAACGAGAGAGAGAGAGAACGAGAGAGAGAGAGAACGAGAGAGAGAGAGAACGAGAGAGAGAGAGAACGAGAGAGAGAGAGAACGAGAGAGAGAGAGAACGAGAGAGAGAGAGAACGAGAGAGAGAGAGTGAACGAGAGAGAGAGAGAGTGAACGAGAGAGAGAGAGAGTGAACGAGAGAGAGAGAGAGTGAACGAGAGAGAGAGAGAGTGAACGAGAGAGAGTGAACGAGAGAGAGTGAACGAGAGAGAGTGAACGAGAGAGAGTGAACGAGAGAGAGTGAACGAGAGAGAGTGAACGAGAGAGAGTGAACGAGAGAGAGTGAACGAGAGAGAGTGAACGAGAGAGAGTGAACGAGAGAGAGTGAACGAGAGAGAGTGAACGAGAGAGAGAGAGAGTGAACGAGAGAGAGAGAGAGTGAACGAGAGAGAGAGAGAGTGAACGAGAGAGAGAGAGAGTGAACGAGAGAGAGAGAGAGTGAACGAGAGAGAGAGAGAGTGAACGAGAGAGAGAGAGAGTGAACGAGAGAGAGAGAGAGTGAACGAGAGAGAGAGAGAGTGAACGAGAGAGAGAGAGAGTGAACGAGAGAGAGAGAGAGTGAACGAGAGAGAGAGAGAGTGAACGAGAGAGAGAGAGAGTGAACGAGAGAGAGAGAGAGTGAACGAGAGAGAGAGAGAGTGAACGAGAGAGAGAGAGAGTGAAAGAGAGAGAGAGAGAGTGAAAGAGAGAGAGAGAGAGAGAAAGAGAGAGAGAGAGAGTGAACGAGAGAGAGAGAGAGTGAACGAGAGAGAGAGAGAGTGAACGAGAGAGAGAGAGAGTGAACGAGAGAGAGAGAGAGTGAACGAGAGAGAGAGAGAGTGAACGAGAGAGAGAGAGAGTGAACGAGAGAGAGAGAGAGTGAACGAGAGAGAGAGAGAGTGAACGAGAGAGAGAGAGAGAGTGAACGAGAGAGAGAGAGAGTGAACGAGAGAGAGAGAGAGTGAACGAGAGAGAGAGAGAGTGAACGAGAGAGAGGACGTGAGAGAGAACGAGAGAGAGAGTGAGTGAACGAGAGAGAGAGTGAGTGAACGAGAGAGAGAGTGAGTGAACGAGAGAGAGAGTGAGTGAACGAGAGAGAGAGTGAGTGAACGAGAGAGAGAGTGAGTGAACGAGAGAGAGAGAGAGTGATCGAGAGAGAGAGTGAGTGAACGAGAGAGAGAGTGAGTGAACGAGAGAGAGAGTGAGTGAACGAGAGAGAGAGTGAGTGAACGAGAGAGAGAGTGAGTGAACGAGAGAGAGAGTGAGTGAACGAGAGAGAGAGTGAGTGAACGAGAGAGAGAGTGAGTGAACGAGAGAGAGTGAACGAGAGAGAGAGAGAGAGTGAACGAGAGAGAGAGAGAGAGTGAACGAGAGAGAGAGTGAACGAGAGAGAGAGAGTGAACGAGAGAGAGAGAGAGAGGTGAACGAGAGAGAGAGAGAGAGGTGAGCGAGAGAGAGAGAGAGAGGTGAGCGAGAGAGAGAGAGAGAGGTGAGCGAGAGAGAGAGAGAGAGGTGAGCGAGAGAGAGAGAGAGAGGTGAGCGAGAGAGAGAGAGAGATCGTGAACGAGAGAGAGAGAGAGAGTGAACGAGAGAGAGAGAGAGTGAACGAGAGAGAGAGGTGAACTCGAGAGAGAGAGAGAGACGAGAACAGGACGAGAGAGAGAGTGAACGCGAGAGAGAGAGAGTGAACGAGAGAGAGAGAGAGAGTGAACGAGAGAGAGAGAGAGAGTGAACGAGAGAGAGAGAGAGAGTGAACGAGAGAGAGAGAGAGAGTGAACGAGAGAGAGAGAGAGAGTGAACGAGAGAGAGAGAGAGAGTGAGAACGAGAGAGAGAGAGAGGAGAGAGGTGAACGAGACGAGAGAGAGAGAGAGTGAACGAGAGAGAGAGAGTAGTGAACGAGAGAGAGAGAGAGTGAACGAGAGAGAGAGAGGAGTGAACGAGAGAGAGAGAGATTGAACGAGAGAGAGAGAACGAGAGAGAGAGTGAACGAGAGAGAGAGAGTGAACGAGAGAGAGAGAGAGTGAACGAAGAGAGAGAGAGTGAACGAGAGAGGGAGTGAAACGGAGAGAGAGAGAGAGTGAACGAGAGACGAGAGAGAGTGAACGAGGAGAGAGAGAGAACGAGAGAGAGAGAGAGAGAACGAGAGAGAGAGAGAGAGTGAACGAGGAGCAGAGAGAGAGTGAACGAGAGGAGAGAGAGAGTGAACGAGAGAGAGAGAGAGAGTGAACGAGAGAGAGAGAGAGAAGTGAACGAGAGAGACGAGAGAGAGTGAACGAGAGAGAGAGAGAGAGTGAACGAGAGAGAGAGAGAGAGTGAACGAGAGAGAGAGAGAGGACGAGAGAGAGAGAGAGAGAGAGGGAGAGAGTGAACGAGAGAGAGAGAGAGTGAAGAGCGAGAGAGAGAGTGAAGATGAGAGAGAGAGTGAAAGAGAGAGAGAGAGAGTGAAGAGAGAGAGAGAGTGAACGAGAGAGAGAGAGAGTGAACGAGAGAGAGAGAGTGAACGAGAGAGAGAGAGAGAGTGAACGAGAGAGAGAGAGAGTGAACGTAGAGAGAGAGAGTGAACGAGAGAGAGAGAGAGTGAACGAGAGAGAGAGAGAGTGAACAGAGAAGTGAACGAGAGAGAGTGAACGAGAGAGAGAGAGAGTGAACGAGAGAGAGAGAGAGAGAACGAGAGAGAGAGAGAGTGACACGAGAGATGACGAGAGAGTGAACGAGAGAGAGAGAGAGAGTGAACGAAGAGAGAGAGAGAGAGTGAACGAGAGAGAGAGAGAGTGAACGAGAAGAGAGAAGTGAACGAGAGAGAGAGAGCGTGAATCGAGAGAGAGAGAGAGTGAACGAGATAGAGAGAGAGAGGTGTACGACGAGAGAGAGAGAGAGTGAACGAGAAGAGAGAGAGAGTGAACGAGAGAGAGAGAGAGAGTGAACGAGAGAGAGAGAGAGTGAACGAGAGAGAGAGAGAGTGAACGAGAGAGAGAGAGAGAGTGACGAGAGAGAGAGAGAGTGAACGAGAGAGAGAGAGTGAACGAGAGAGAGAGAGAGTGAACGAGAGAGAAGAGAGAGTGAACGAGAGAGAGAGTGAACGAGAGGAGAGAGAGAGAGAGTGAGAGACGAGAGAGAGAGAGAGTGAACGAGAGAGAGAGAGAGTGAACGAGAGAGAGAGAGAAGTGAACGAGAGAGAGAGAGAGTGACCGAGAGAGAGAGAGTGATCGAGAGAGAGAGAGAGTGAACGAGAGAGAGAGAGAGAGTGAACGAGAGAGAGAGAGAGAGAGTGAACGAGAGAGAGAGAGAGAGTGAACGAGAGAGAGAGAGAGTGAACGAGAGAGAGAGAGTGAACGAGAGAGAGAGAGAGTGAACGAGAGAGAGAGAGAGTGAACGAGAGAGAGAGAGAGTGAACGAGAGAGAGAGAGAGTGAACGAGAGAGAGAGAGAGTGAACGAGAGAGAGAGAGAGTGAACGAGAGAGAGAGAGAGTGAACGAGAGAGAGAGAGAGTGAACGAGAGAGAGAGAGAGTGAACGAGAGAGAGAGAGAGTGAACGAGAGAGAGAGAGAGAGTGAACGAGAGAGAGAGAGAGAGTGAACGAGAGAGAGAGAGAGAGTGAACGAGAGAGAGAGAGTGAACGAGAGAGAGAGAGAGTGAACGAGAGAGAGAGAGAAACGAGGAGAGAGAGAGGAGAGTGAACGAGAGAGAGGAGAGAGAGTGAACGAGAGAGAGAGAGAGAGTGAACGAGAGAGGAGAGAGGAGGTGAGACGAGAGAGAGAGAGAGAGTGAACGAGAGAGAGAGAGAGTTTTGTGAACGAGAGAGAGAGAGATGTGAACGAGAGAGAGAGGAGAGGTGAACGAGAGAGAGAGAAGAGTGATCGAGAGAGAGAGAGAGGGTGAACGAGAGAGAGAGAGGTGAACGAGGAGAGAGAGAGGTGAAACGAGAGACGAGAGAGTAACGAGAGAGAGAGAGATGTGAACAGATGAGAGTGTGAACGAGGAGAGAGTGAACGAGAGGAGAGTGAACGAGAGAGAGAGAGAGAGAGAACGAGAGAGAGAGAGAGTGAACGAGAGAGAGAGAGGAGGTGAGACGAGAGGAGAGAGAGAGGAGGTGAACGAGAGAGAGAGAGAGAGTGAACGAGAGAGAGAGAGAGAGTGAACGAGAGAGAGAGAGAGAGTGAACGAGAGAGAGAGAGATTGAACGAGAGAGAGAGAGAGTGAACGAGAGAGAGAGAGAGTGAACGAGAGAGAGAGAGAGTGAACGAGAGAGAGAGAGAGAGTGAACGAGAGAGAGAGAGAGTGAACGAGAGAGAGAGAGAGTGAACGAGAGAGAGAGAGAGTGAACGAGAGAGAGAGAGAGTGAACGAGAGGAGAGGAGAGAGTGACGACGAGAGAGAGAGAGAGTGAACGAGAGAGAGAGAGAGTGAACGAGAGAGAGAGAGTGAACGAGAGAGAGAGTGAACGAGAGAGAGAGAACGAGAGAGAGAGAGTGAACGAGAGAGAGAGAACGAGAGAGAGAGAACGAGAGAGAGAGAGAGTGAACGAGAGAGAGAGAGAGTGAACGAGAGAGAGAGAGAGTGAACGAGAGAGAGAGAGAGAGTGAACGAGAGAGAGAGTGAACGAGAGAGAGAGAGAGAGTGAACGAGAGAGAGAGAGAGAGAGTGAACGAGAGAGAGAGAGAGAGGAACGAGAGAGAGAGAGAGTGAACGAGAGAGAGAGAGAGAGTGAACGAGAGAGAGAGAGAGAGTGAACGAGAGAGAGAGAGAGTGAAACGAGAGAGAGAGAGAGTGAACGAGAGAGAGAGAGAGTGACGGAGAGAGAGAGAGAGTGAACGAGAGAGAGAGAGAGTGACGAGAGAGAGAGAGAGAACGAGAGAGAGTGAACGAGAGAGAGAGAGAGTGAACGAGAGAGAGAGAGTGAACGAGAGAGAGAGAGAACGAGAGAGAGAGTGAACGAGAGAGAGAGAGAACGAGAGAGAGAGAGAACGAGAGAGAGAGTGAACGAGAGAGAGAGAGAACGAGAGAGAGAGAGAACGAGAGAGAGAGAGAATCGAGAGAGAGAGAGAAACGAGAGAGAAGAGACGAGAGAGAGAGAGACGAGAGAGAGAGTTACGAGAGAGAGAGAGTAACGAGAGAGAGAGAGACGACGAGAGAGAGAGAGAACGAGAGAGAGAGAGAACGAGAGAGAGAGAGAACGAGAGAGAGAGAGAGAACGAGAGAGAGAGTGAACGAGAGAGAGAGAGGAAGAGAGAGAGAGTGAGAGAGAGAGAGAGTGAACGAGAGAGAGAGTGAACGAGAGAGAGAGAGAGTGAACGAGAGAGAGAGAGAGTGAACGAGAGAGAGAGAGAGAGTGAACGAGAGAGAGAGAGAGAGAACGAGAGAGAGAGAGAGTGAACGAGAGAGAGAGGAGAGTGAACGAGAGAGAGAGAGAGTGAAACGAGAGAGAGAGAGAGTGAACGAGAGAGAGAGAGAGTGAACGAGAGAGAGAGAGAAGAGTGAACGAGAGAGAGAGAGAGTGAACGAGAGAGAGAGAGAGTGAACGAGGAGAGAGAAGAGAGAGTGAACGAGAGAGAGAGAGAGAACGAGAGAGAGAGAGAGTGAACGAGAGAGAGAGAGAGAGAACGTGAGAGAGAGAGAGAACGAGAGAGAGAGAGAGAACGAGAGAGAGAGAGAACGAGAGAGAGAGAGAACGAGAGAGAGAGGACGAGAGAGAGAGAGAACGAGAGAGAGAGGGGACGAGAGAGAGAGGGGACGAGAGAGAGAGGGGACGAGAGAGAGAGGGGACGAGAACGAGAGAGAGAGAGAACGAGAGAGAGAGGGGACGAGAGAGAGAGGGGACGAGAGAGAGAGGGGACGAGAGAGAGAGGGGACGAGAGAGAGAGAGGACGAGAGAGAGAGAGAGAGAGAACGAGAGAGAGGACGAGAGAGAGAGAGAGAGCGAGAGAGAGAGAGAGAGTGAAACGAGAGAGAGAGAGAGAGTGAACGAGAGAGAGAGAGAGAGTGAACGAGAGAGAGAGAGAGAGTGAACGAGAGAGAGAGCGAGTGAACGAGAGAGAGAGAGAGTGAACGAGAGAGAGAGAGTGAACGAGAGAGAGAGAGAGTGAACGGAGAGAGAGAGAGAGGTGAACGAGAGAGAGAGAGAGTGAACGAGAGAGAGAGAGAGTGAACGAGAGAGAGAGAGAGTGAACGAGAGAGAGAGAGAGTGAACGAGAGAGAGAGAGAGTGAACGAGAGAGAGAGAGAGTGAACGAGAGAGAGAGAGAGTGAACGAGAGAGAGAGAGAGTGAACGAGAGAGAGAGAGAGTGAACGAGAGAGAGAGAGAGAGTGAACGAGAGAGAGAGAGAGTGAACGAGAGAGAGAGAGAGTGAACGAGAGAGAGAGAGAGTGAACGAGAGAGAGAGAGAGTGAACGAGAGAGAGAGTGAGTGAACGAGAGAGAGAGAGAGTGACCGAGAGAGAGAGAGAGTGAACGAGAGAGAGAGAGAGTGAACGAGAGAGAGAGAGAGTGAACGAGAGAGAGAGAGAGTGAACGAGAGAGAGAGAGTGAACAGAGAGAGAGAGAGTGAACGAGAGAGAGAGAAGGGCGAGAGAGAGAGAGAGTGAAGGGCGAGAGAGAGAGAGAGTGAACGAGAGAGAGAGAGAGTGAACGAGAGAGAGAGAGAGTGAACGAGAGAGAGAGAGAGAGTGAAACGAGAGAGAGAGAGAGTGAGCGAGAGAGAGGTGAGTGAACGAGAGAGAGAGTGAGAGTGAACGAGAGAGAGAGAGAGAGTGGGCGAGAGAGAGTGAGAGAGAGAGAGAGAGTGGGCGAGATGAGACGAGAGAGTGAAGAGAGGAGAGAGTGAACGAAGAGAGAGAGGAGTGAACGAGAGAGAGAGAGAGTGAACGAGAGAAGAGAGAGAGAGTGAACTGAGAGAGAGAGAGTGAACGAGAGAGGAGAGAGAGATGAACGAGAGAGAGAGAGTGAGACGAGAGTGAGAGAGAGAGGGAAAGAGAGAGAGAGAGTGAACGAGAGAGAGAGAGAGAGTGAACGAAGAGAGAGAGAGTGTGAACGAGAGAGAGAGAGAGAAGTGAACGAGAGAGAGGAGAGTGAACGAGAGAGAGAGAGAGAGGTGAACGAGAGAGAGAGAGTGAACGAGAGAGAGAGAGAGTGAACGAGAGAGAGTGAACGAGAGAGAGAGAGAGAGTGAACGAGAGAGAGAGAGAGAGTGAACGAGAGAGAGAGAGAGAGTGAACGAGAGAGAGAGAGAGTGAACGAGAGAGAGAGAGAGAGTGAACGAGAGAGAGAGAGAGAGTGAACGAGAGAGAGAGAGAGTGAACGAGAGAGAGAGAGAGTGAACGAGAGAGAGAGAGAGAGTGAACGAGAGAGTGAACGAGAGAGAGAGAGAGAGTGAACGAGAGAGAGAGAGAGTGAACGAGAGAGAGAGAGTGAACGAGAGAGAGAGTGAACGAGAGAGAGAGAGAACGAGAGAGAGAGAGAACGAGAGAGAGAGAGAACGAGAGAGAGAGAACGAGAGAGAGAGAGAACGAGAGAGAGAGAGAACGAGAGAGAGAGAGAACGAGAGAGAGAGAGAGCGAGAGAGAGAGAGAACGAGAGAGAGAGAGAACGAGAGAGAGAGAGAACGAGAGAGAACGAGAGAGAACGAGAGAGAACGAGAGAACGAGAGAGAGAGAGAACGAGAGAGAGAGAGAACGAGAGAGAGAGAGAACGAGAGAGAGAGAGAGAACGAGAGAGTGAACGAGAGAGAGAGTGACCGAGAGAAGAGAGAGAGAGTGAACGAGAGAGAGAGAGAGTGAACGAGAGAGAGAGAGAGAGAACGAGAGAGAGAGAGAGTGAACGTGAGAGAGAGAGAGTGAACGACGAGAGAGAGAGAGTGAACGAGAGAGACGGATGAGAGAGAGGTGAACGAGAGAGAGAGAGAGTGAACGAGAGAGAGAGAGAAGTGAAACCGAGAGAGAGGAGAGTGAGACGAGAGAGAGAGAGAGTGAACGAGAGAGAGAGAGAGTGAAACGAAGAAGAGAGAGAGTGGAACGAGAGAGAGAGAAGTGAACGAGAGAGAGAGAGAGTGGACGAGAGAGAGAGAGAGTGATCGAGAGAGAGAGAGTGAACGAGAGAGAGAGAGAGTGAACGAGGAGAGAGAGAGAGTGAACGAGAGAGAGTGAACGAGAGAAGATGAGAGATAGAGAGTAACGAGCGTGAACGAGAGAGGAGTGAACGAGAGAGAGTGACGAGAGGAGTGAACGAGAGGAGAAGTGAACGAGAGAGAGTGAACGGAGAGAGAGAGAGAGTGAAACGAGAGAGAGTGAACGAGAGAGAGTGAACGAGGAGAGAGAGTGAACGAGAGAGAGTGAACGAGAGAGATGTGAAACGAGAGAGAGTGAACGAGAGAGAGTGAACGAGGAGAGAGTGAACGAGAGAGAGTGAACTGAGAGAGAGTGAACGTGAGAGAGTGAACGAGTGAGATGTGACGAGTGAACGAGAGAGACGTGAACGAGAGAGAGTGAACGAGAGAGAGGTGAACGAGAGAGAGAGTGAACGAGAGAGAGTGAACGAGAGAGAGCTCGAGTGAACGAGACGAGAGAGAGAGAGGTGAACGAGAGAGAGAGAGAGAGTGAACAGAGAGAGAGAGAGAGGAGGTGAACGAGAGAGAGTGAACGAGAGAGAGAGAGTGAACGAGAGAGAGAGAGTGAACGAGAGAGAGAGAGAGAACGAGAGAGAGAGAGAGTGAACGAGAGAGAGAGAGAGTGAAAGAGAGAGAGAGAGGGTGAACGAGAGAGAGAGAGAGGAACGAGAGAGAGAGAGATGAACGATGAGAGAGAGGTGAGAGTGAACGACGAGATGAGAGAGATGTGAACGAGAGAGAGAGAGAGTGAACGAGAGAGAGAGAGATGTGAACGAGAGAGAGAGAAGGTGAACGAGGAGAGAAGAGAGAGTGAACGAGAGAGAGAGAGAGTGAACGAGAGAGAAGAGAGAGTGAACGAGAGAGAGAGAGAGTGAACGAGAGAGAGAGAGAGGTGAACGGAGAGAGAGAGAGACGTGAACGAGAGAGAGAGAGAGTGAACGGAGAGAGAGAGAGAGAACGAGAGAGAGAGAGTGAACGAGAGAGAGAGAGTGAACGAGAGAGAGAGTGAGCGGAGGGAGGTGAGGGAACGAGAGAGAGAGAGTGAACGAGAGAGAGAGAGTGAACGAGAGAGAGAGAGTGAACGAGAGAGAGTGAACGAGAGAGAGTGAACGAGAGAGAGAGAGTGAACGAGAGAGAGAGAGTGAACGAGAGAGAGAGAGTGAACGATGAGAGAGAGAGTGAACGAGAGAAGAGAGGAGAGAGGTGAACGGAGAGAGAGAGAGAGAAGTGAACGAGAGAGAGAGTGAGTGAACGAGAGAGAGAGTGAGGTGAACGAGAGAGAGAGTGTGTGAACGAGAGAGAGAGTGAGTGAACATAGGGTGGAGAGAGAGAGAGTGAACATAGTGTGGAGAGAGAGAGAGAGAGAGAGAGTGAACGAGAGAGAGAGAGAGAGTGAACGAGAGAGAGAGAGAGAGGTGAACGAGAGAGAGAGGTGAACGAGAGAGAGAGTGAACGAGAGAGAGAGAGAGAGTGAACGAGAGAGAGAGAGAGAGTGAACGAAGAGAGAGAGAGTGAACGAGAGAGAGAGAGTAGAGTGAACGAGAGAGAGAGAGAGAGTGAAACGAGAGAGAGAGAGAGAAGTGAACGACGAGAGAGAGAGTGAACGAGAGAGAGAGAGAGAGTGAACGAGAGAGAGAGAGAGAAGTGAACGAGGAGAGAGAGAGAGAGTGAACGAGAGAGAGAGAGTGAACGAGAGAGAGAGAGAGAGTGAACGAGAGAGAGATGTGAACGAGAGAGAGAGAGAGAGTGAACGAGAGAGAGAGAGAGAGTGATAGAGAGAGAGAGAGAGTGTGATCGAGAGAGAGAGTGAACGAGAGAGAGGAGAGAAGTGAACGAGAGAGAGAGGAGAGAGAACGAGAGAGAGAGAGAGTGAACGAGAGAGAGAGTGAACGAGAGAGTGAACGAGAGAGAGAGAGAGAGAACGAGAGAGTGAACGAGAACGAGAGAGGTGAACGAGAGAGAGAGGTGAACGAGAGAGTGAACGAGAGAGAGAGAGAGAGAACGAGAGAGGAGGAGAGAGAGAGGAGAACGAGAGAGAGAGAGAGAGAACGAGAGAGAGAGAGAGAGAACGAGAGAGAGAGATAGAGAACGAGAGAGAGAGAGAGAGAACGAGAGAGAGAGAGAGAGAACGAGAGAGAGAGAGAGAGAACGAGAGAGAGAGAGAGAGAACGAGAGGGAGAGAACGAGAGGGAGAGAGAACGAGAGAGAGAGAGAGACAGAGAGAGAGAGACAGAGAGAGAGAGAGAGAGAGTGAGAGAGAGGACGAGAGAGAGAGAGAACGAGAGGGAGAGAGAGAGAACGAGAGAGAGAGAGAACGAGAGAGAGAGAGAACGAGAGAGAGAGAGAACGAGGAGAGAGAGAGAACGAGAGAGAGAGAGAACGAGGAGAGTGAACGAGAACGAGAGAGTGAGACGAGAGAGAGAGTGAACGAGAGAGCTGAACGAGAGAGAGAGTGAACGAGAAGAGAGAGAGAGAGTGAACGAGAGAGAGAGAGAGTGAACGACGAGAAGAGAGAGAGTGAACGGGAAGAGAGAGAGAGTGAAACGAGAGAGAGAGGAGAGTGAACCGAGAGAGAGAGAGAGTGAACGAGATGAGAGAGAGATGTGAACGAGAGAGAGAGAGAGTGACCGAGAGAGAGAGAGAGTGATAGAGAGAGAGAGAGAGTGATCGAGAGAGAGAGAGAGTGAACGAGAGAGAGAGAGTGAACGAGAGAGAGAGAGTGAACGAGAGAGAGAGAGAGTGAACGAG